>NC_051182.1:37477542-37701097 GCF_013339695.2 Rhipicephalus sanguineus | reverse complement strand
GTGTGATTGTCATGCTTTTACACTTTGTAAACGTTAAGGTCCATCAGCCCGCGTATTGCACCAGTCAGAGACGCGATTAAGATCACCTTGAAGAAGTAAGTTGTCATCTTCGTTAGCTATTCTGCGGTACAAAACGCAGTCGTCTGCAAATAATTTTATGGAGGACTTAATGTTACTTGCTAGGTTCATTTATGTAAACTAAAAAGAGTAAAGGACCTAAAAGGAACCTTGCGGTACGCCAGATCTAACTGCACAGGGGATGGAGGAACAAATATTAGCGGTGACATACTGAGCGCGGTTAGTAAGAAAGCATTCAATCCATTTCAGAGTGTTGGGGTCGATATTCAGGGTGCTAAGCTTAAGTAGTAGTAATTGGTGTGAAACTTTATCAAAGGCTTTCGCGAAATCTAAAAAAATGCAATCAACCAGTATTTTGTTATCTAGTGCTGAGATGACATCATGTGTAAAAGATCGAAGCTGAGTTTCGCACGAATGATGCTTACGAAATCCGTGTTGGAACTTGCTGAAGAATGCGTTGGTTTCTAGAAATGCCATGAGATTAGAGTAGTTTATGTGCTCGAGCATCTTACAGGGAATACTTGTTAAAGAAATTGGTCGGTAGTTCAGGGGAGAGTGTTGGTTTCCGGATTTAAAGACGGGAATAACCTTCCCCACCTTCCGGTCAGTTGGCAAAATGCCACGCTGGAGAGACTGCTTAAAAATGTGCGACAATACAATGGAACAGTACACTTCAGTGTTCTTCAGAAATTTCGCGTTTATCTCATCAGTGCCACAGGCAGAAGACAGCTTAAGTCGCCGGATTAAGTTATTAATTCCTTCAAATTCTATAGTTATGCAATCCATTGAAAAAAAAACCCGCTGTGGTATACCTGCGGCACTGAAACAGCACATGAATCTGAAAAACATTGCGAAAAGACGTTGTTAAGAACAGAACAGCACTCTTCGTTGCGCTTCGCGCGGCCATTGGAATCAGTAAGTGTTATGACGGTTTGTTTTATTGGGTTGACAGTTTTCCAAAATTTCGACGGGTTAGAAGACAACAACGAAGGAAGCGTAGTGTTGAAATATTCGTGCCTGGCATTTTTGATGGAAAAGCGATACGTGGAAAGAGCTTCGCGATAAGCCTGCCAGCGAAAAACACTGCTGTCGAGCTTAGCCGAGCGGAAGAGGCGTTTTTTTAAGAAGCCATTTAAGAAGCTATTAAGAAGCCTTTTCAGGTTTGATGTGAACCATGGCAATCGCTGCTTTTTTGATATAACGTGAAGCGGCACATGCCTGTCGACCAATGAGGCAATTTTGTCTCTAAAATGACACTAATTTTGCTCGACTGATCGGTCAAAAAAGCCAGGCATATAGCTATTAATAAACTGTTCAAGTTCCGTATTTATTGCAGCATAGTGCCCTTTTTTGTAGTTTCTTACGGTCTTGGTAACCTTAGTTCGGGGTGAAGTGTCAATATTTAAAGTAAATTGCAAGCAGCAGTGGTCACTAACACCAGGAAAACAAGTCACTGAGTTCACTAAGTTTGGTGCCGTAGTCAGGATTAAATCCAGTGCATTAGCAGACGTAACGGCTCTTCTTGTTGGTTCGGTGACCATTTGAGTTAAATTGAAATCTAAACATAGCTTAACGAATGATTTATTCTCCGCTGTCGCCTCTGTGATAGCAGGACTGGTACCTGACCAATCAATTTTAGGAAAGTTAGTCTCCCAAAAGGAACAGGTGAGAATGCGGAAATTGTACAACTAGTGAATTCAACACGTCATGCAGTTCGTTACAAAAGTCAGGCGCCGCGTTGGGCGGCCTATAGCACACACAAAATAGAGCACTCTGGTGGTTTAAAGGGATATTTGCACAAACAAGTTCTAAGCAAGAATTCACCGGTATCATGCGTGACTCTGGGTTATCGGCTACCGCTATAAGAACACCTCCCCATTTTCCGCTACTACGATCACAGCGATAGATGGTGTACTTTTTGTCGCAGTCAAATAGTTCACTACTGCCTACATCAGAAGAAAGCCATGTTTCGGTGAGCGTCACGACGTCAGCGCAGCACGAGTCAATAACAGCCGATAAAGTGTCTCGCTTATTAATTATGCTTCTGAAATTTGATAGAAGAAAGGATGTGCCAGCCAGAGCAGGGGTCACAAGACTCCTAACATTTGATGTTCGGGCTAGGATAAGCAAGGGCCTCTACCTGCAGACGTAGAAGCAGACGAAGAATCGTTCGCACTTTCATCTCTGTCGGATTCCACTACACAGATGCTATCGGTTGTTCGCGAGTACACGAAGCACTTTTTGTTTTTATATAGTCTGTTGTAACGTACTGAAAACTGCTGTTTTCTAGCTTTTCCATATTCAAAAAGCTTTTTACGCACACTTCTCGTAGTCGCACAGAAGTCTTCGTTAACCGATACGCCACAAGCTTTGAGTTAAGCCCTAGCGACCAAGATGCTCTCGCGTAGCTTGGAAGATGCGAATTTAATTATGACGGGTCGGCATTTCCCTGGCGCGTACTTAACCTGTGCGCGCGAGATATGCGTTCGTCATCGTCACCCAGGTTTAGCTTTAACTCTGTATTAAGGATATTGCATACTTTTTTTTTCACACTGGGTCCATGTTTCGGCTGCAGTGTCTTCAATGCCGTGTAATATCAGATTATCGCGGCGGGAGCTATCTTCTAGTTCGTTGAGACGTTCGCTCAACGCTGCCAGTTTTGGCACTACGCACACACTCGCGTTTTCGCCGCTCAAGTGCATACTGTCCTCTACCAGGGAAAGTCTGCTGTGAATGTCGCAAATTTTTTCTTCAAGTGAACTCTACGCTTCCTTGACGGCGTTAAGCGAAGCCATAACCTCGCTGTGCTTCGTGTCAACGTTTTTATGAAGGGATTTTGTCAAAGAAAGAAGTTCTTTGTGCTCTTTGCTTGTTTCCTCCTTCGGCGACCCAGGACTCAATTTCACATCACCCGGTAGAAACAATAACCCCGCTACATGTACACACTCGCAACCAAGAGAGAACAACACTTGTGGGCATGGAAGTACTAGCAAACAACGATTGCTGGACCTTTAACAGTGCAGCGGAACGGGACAACCCACCTGCACAATAAAGCAGATTGGCGATTGAGGCGGCTGCATCACTGCGGTACTTCCACGCCCACTAAGCGGAGGCAGAGGTTTCCAGGCGCTTAAGAGGCGCTCCTGTGATGCGTACGGCGATGTGGAAGACCAGGCTGGTGTGAGCACATGCAGGGATTCTTGAAGAACGGAAGCAGAAGCTTTGCAAGACGCCGAGGGCAACGGAAGCAGTCCGGCGAGAGACGAGCTGTCACATTGGAGCGGTGGTTGCACGGCACTTGCGCTGTTTTGCTGGTTGCACGTCAACGCGGTTATCAAAACCTGCACAATAAAGCAGAATGGCGATTGAGGCGGCTGCATCACTGCGGTACTTCCACCTAAGAGACACCGACAAATAAAATGAACTAAGCCTGGTCCTAAAGAAGCCTTAATATAGATGGAAGGTACAGGCAATACCCTGTGTCCTTAAAGGGCCCCTAAACCACAAAGAGGTCGAAATTTAGTTGTGGTGTGACAGTTGTGTACGAGTCTAAAACGATCACGTAGCAGTCGGCATTTTTTGAAACGGTGCCGTAATAGCGGAGTTACAGGCGTTTGATGATCGAAACGCTGCCATCGCTCTTTTCAATCTTTCCTTCGTTGCCATGGAAAGAAAGAAAGGAAGAAAGAAAGAAAGAAAGAACGAAAGAAAGGAAGAAGGAAAGAAAGAAAGAAAGAAAGAAAGAAAGAAAGAAAGAAAGAAAGGAAGAAAGAAAGAAAGAAAGAAAGAAGCAGGTCAGGAACGCCTACGCAAAGCTACGCTTGCCCCTGTTCACCGATAAGGGAAGGTCTCGAAAATATTTTTCTTTCTTTCTTTCTTTCTTTCTTTCTTTCTTTCTTTCTCTCTTTCTTTCTTCCTTTCTTTCTTTCTTTCTTTCTTTCTTTCTCTCTTTATTTCTTTCTTTCTCTCATTCTCTTCTTTCTTTCTTTCTTTCTCTCTTTCTTTCTTTCTTTCTTAAATTAAGAATCTAAAGGCCTGAATCCGGAAGTGCCAAGCAATCATTAAAGATGATTTCCGGAAAAAACTAGGGAATTCGCACTCCTATCGTTTCGCACACGTCATTGGAGTACCGAAGACAACATATGTTGAGGAGTTAATTAATATAAGTGAGTGTAAAAAAATCGCCGGAGTTCCCCTTTAAGCTTACGCACGTGTTGGATTTGGTGTGACCTCAAAACTGCAATTTTCTTGAAAAGCAGGATTGCCGAATTCAAGAAATGGAGCCACATGTTTGTACAAAGCTACAAACAAAATGACAAAACAAATTCCTAAACAAAGAAATTCCTAAAGGGGCCCAAGAACACGTCTTCAACGTACTCAGAAAACGCTAACGATGAGAACTCGAAGCTCCTGTAAACATATGGGCAAAATATTGCGTCACTCCACGTTTCAGGGAATCGGTGATGTCGTTATAAGGACAGTTTAGGATCGCCCGCTCTCCGCTAGGCAAACTTCGTGGTTTAAGGGACCTACTACGTAACAGGGAGAACGGACACCACAACTGACCCATTTTATGCTCACGAAAATAGCCCCTCATGTTTCTGTTATACGTCTTCAGTTCAGTCAATGAAAAAATTTCCGACGATTACGATACGCTCTTATGCGAAATTTGAGCACAGATGTATGTGTGTTTTTCGGGTTGCCAGACAACATAAACTGCAACGTCTAGTGTCGCTCCGTTTACACACAGGTCAGGTTAATATACGCTTTATATTATGTAAGCCTAAAATAAGAATGCTTGTCGCGTAATCAGTGAATGATGGTTTATTCATTTTTAATAGCATATCGACCGTGAGAAGCGAAAGGTGGAAATGATTCGCGAACGCGCGTAGTGTTTCACCAGTAGTGTGTCTTTTCGTGCAATGGTGCATGCGCCGGCTCAACCGAAAAGTTCAGCCCAGATGAGAGAGAGAGAGAATAAAGCTGATAGAAAGGCAGGGAGGTTAACCACGGCTGAGCCCGGTAGGCTACCCTGCACTGGGGAAGGGGGGAGGGGAAATAAATGTTGGAGAGAGGAGGAGAAAAAAGTCACTTGGCGTCGACGTAACGGCAGTTCTGCGCTTGACATCACAGGTGGTGAGTCAGTCCCGTCGCTGAAACTAGAGCAGCGCATTCGTTGCTTTATGCAACTTATATGCGCGGTCCCATGCAGCCAAAACCTTGTTGACAGTGAAGCCATAGTGGTGCTGCTAGCGTTCTCATGCAACAGACTTCTGAAGGCTTGCGAGAACTGGAGTGATGGTGTCCAGCAGTTGCAACACGCTTCGAGCTACCGGTGTCTGCATCTTACTCAGCCCAGATGCGCGGATGGCATGGCCATAGGGTAGTATCGGAAGAAACCAATTTCTACAACAGCTTACTGCATTCTCGTTTTGAACCCTGATGAGCGAATTCGCACGCGGCGCGGAACGCGAGGCGTTCCGTGTCACCCTTCCATCTTTCACTGTGGTCGTTCACTCGGTTACAGCGAGGGACAGCAAAGGACGATGCTGGACGAATGTACGGTTGCCAGTGAGCTGCTCTATCAAATATGTATGGTTCCACCCTCAAATACACAGAAGACGCGTTACATGTTTGCGCTTCCGGTCTCCATCTTCGCTCAGTGTTGTTTCTCCTAATTTCATGAGAGGCAATGCAGGCATACCACACCCGTGTTTCTTTCAACACTGCGTGCTGAACCGTTCATTCTCTCGTATGGAGACTGTTACACATCGCTTGCCAATACACATCGTGGTTTCCAAACTAAGAGGCATGCTTTCCAGCACATGCTTGCTCGCTCCTTCACGCTTTCCTATTGCTACAAGCTTTGAGGCATGGTTTATTACTTAGTTAATTGAAATCGCTTTAGACTGCACACGCTTCATTCGGCGACTATCTGCAGTTTACCTGATGTAAAACAACACCAACACGCACCAGGTTCTCGCGAAGCTCGGCCAAAGTTTAGGACGACAGTTGAATTTACGCTTTGTAGGTTCCGAAGCCGCCGTGGGGCGCCACAACTGGCTGACACGGCACTCATCTGAAACGCTCAAGGCCCTAACGCACGCTGATGTTGCACCCTGTCCCAGCGTGATTCTTTGATGTGTACTTTCCGGCACGATCGTAGAGAAGAAGGCACGGAGGAAGCGCTGAGAGCTCTCGGCGTATTCTTGTAACACGGCTTATGCTTGCCGGACTCACAATATTTTTGCAGCATCAGCAGCGTAAGGCAAATAACTAATGTAGGAAGGTCATTCGATGATTACTTAGAAAGGTGTTCCAGTGGCCCCTTAACTGGGAATCCTTACTAGTCGCATTTTTTTCCTTTCACTAACATTCTCCCTCAGCGTCGCTTTACTATAATGGCACTATGTCGGAGGACTTCTTTCAAACAAAACATAAAAATTCGGAAGAGTGTGTGGTGCACATGTATACCGTAAATCAGAAGTTATCGCAGCGCGACCTTGTCCTGTCGTTGGGGCTCCGCATGCGGAGCTCTTCCACGCATTCCGGTCGGGCTGTTTTTGCAGCGGTTCCCTAAAACATGTGCTTTGCCATGCTATGCAGGGACACCTCTTTGAACGCCATGCAAAATTGCACTTCCTGTGTTTACTGCACGTACCGTTCCTTTGAAGCGTCATCGTTGTGTTGCATGTACTAACGAAGGAGAAAGAAGTGTGCCACAGTACTGAGCTGATACTACAAGGCGATCACATACTTGAGCTACTGCATCGTGATGAGCGAAGCAGCACAATTGCACGAATGCTTGGCTATTGCATTAGTAGCCTCCTCCTGGCGCAGCCATTTTTTTTCTGGTCGGTTCTATCTTACCTGGATTGGGAGGCACAACCCGCGTGTTACGGATTTTTGCACTATGTATTTGAAGCATCTATACGCATCTGTAGAGGGCACAAACTCTGCCGAAATATTATTTGCTGCGTCTCTGTAAGGTTTTTACTATTTTCCGTTAGAAGCAGTTTTTCAAAAATTCTCATTGCGAAACGCTTAGTGTGAAGTGACCGCATGAAGCCGTCGCATGCCCTCATTGCTCCCATGAGTTCATGCCGGCAATCAGCATGCCTACAGCTGAACAGCAGTTCAGCAGGAAAGAAGTCCTAGTTTGTTAGAAAATAAAAGAATGAGCAGGCAGAAGCTACGAACCTATCGAACATTCTAAAGCCGATATTGATAGCTAAGACGTTTTTGGATAAAGCTGCATGGGGATAAATAATTGATTTTTAAGCGCGACAACTAGGAAAAATTATTTCAGCTTTACATTCGCAAAAAAAGGGAGACACCTGGATCTATTACTAATTGTTGAAAATGCGTATAATCACAGCCATACTAACCGGATCGGATAACGTACTACTTGATTAGAGAGTTGCAGCCAACACTAGCCAATATCTATCTATCTATCTATCTATCTATCTATCTATCTATCTATCTATCTATCTATCTATCTATCTATCTATCTATCTATCTATCTATCTATCTATCTATCTATCTATCTATCTATCTATCTATCTATCTATCTATGTAGCCGCCTACGTCTAGGTGCTCTCATTAGCACCTCCTTAACTTGGCGTCGACGAAAATTGGCATGGGAGGGTAAGAGAACTTGACAAATATGACTGTCTGGTCATGACATGAATAACCTGAAAATCCTGTCATGTACGTCGTCAAACCGTTTCCTCCAGACACGCAAGGGCCGCGGCGTACAGGTATGCGCCACAGGTGATTGACAGTTTATATATTTCCAGGAAAAGCGAGAACAGACATTGGTATTTTAAATGCGAGAGAGTAAAGAAAAACCGACATCGGCAGCGTTGACCCGACCAATGCAAAAAAAAAATAAAAATTAGGAACGCAGCAGGAATCAAACTAAAGCATTCTGTGTGGCATTCAGATATTCTAGCACATAGCCACGCCACATCTTGAACCTGCTTTGACAAAATACCCTATGCAGGCGTAATGTCGGTTGAGTGCCAATTGTGGTTGCAGTGCTGCTTATCTCATAGCAAAGGAATAAACGTTACATATGTTTTCCTATGATACGGGCGTCATGCGTTCTTAACGTCAATTGTGGCTCCAGTGTTGGCTCCGCCTTTATACGAGTCTAAGAAATATTACATTTCTATTCCTGCGATTCAGCAACAAATATTGGTGCGTTTCTCCAATTCGTAGGTATACGCTAACGAAAGTTACGTATCATATTCGCATCATCGCACCATAAAGTGCATTTCATTTCGGTAATACTGACCTCGTGCTCTAAAGTAAGTGCTGACGTGACGTCAAACCATAAGTTACCCTTTGAACACCAGTGTAGTCGACGTGCCTGGTAAGCCCACGGTAAGCACACAACTACAAAAACAAGTCGATCCACCTCGTAACGCTTGGCTCGAAGCCACAAAATGCAGCATAGACACTCGCTCCTTGCTTCGCATGAAACCGATTCCCGCAAGGCGTGGGATCTGAATTTTTTCTTACGGCTTTTTCTTCCTCATCGGTTAGCGTCCATTTTATCAACGTCATATTCCTGACAGAAATGCGTCACAACGTCTTGGTGGAACCCAGCATAAAACATTTTCGTGTTAAAAAAACTGAGGCACCTTCGCACTAATGGTGCCTAGCCTGCAGGAAGGGCGGAGCTGGGCAGCGTTCTTTGTTTCTCTTCGGTTCTGTCTTTCTTTCCTCATCTCTTTCTTTCTTTTTGTCTTGTTCTGTTTTTTCTGTCTTCTTTTTTCGCTCTTTATTTATATTTACTCCTATTTTTCTTCCTAATTTTCCCTTTGTTTCTCTATCTTTCTGTTTCTCAATTGCTTCCGCTTTTTATAATTTCTTAAGTGGTTTTTCATGCGTTACGCCAAGCGAAGACAGTATATGACGTCATACGACAGCCCGGACCCCTGGAGTGCTCCGCACCTAATATTATCATCAAGGCGCTCAAAAAACAACAGGAAGAAGATTCTTCTTGGCGCGAGCGTATGCTGAAAATATGCTACGGATGGCTATGCCATACGTGGTTTTGCCTGCGTTACGCCAAGCGATCACACCATACGCCAGCCGGGGCCCTGAAAGTGCTCCGCACTTTAAAAAAATCACAGCATATCCACGGGGTGAATGATGATGAGTGGGGCGAAGCTACGGAGGGAATCATCTGTAAACCATGAAACTCTTCCGTGAAATGCGCCCAGTACATAATATAAAGAGTGTGAAACATCGTGTATATATTAAACATCAAACTTTTATTGTACTGTTGGTTTACGTGGTCCCTTCATTATCACTTGTGATCGGTGAAATGCAAGGAAGAAGTCCGCTCCCGAGCGAAAGAGCGACCGCATTCCCCGCTCGCCCTGTGCGAATTAAAGGCAAGGCTAGAGGGAAGACAGGACGCGCGTTCCACGACGCGAGGTCGGTAGCATGCCCAACGAAAGCCAACGGAACGCGATCGTGCAAGTGCTCCGGCTTCGCATCGCCTCATGGTTCCATTTAGCGTCCCAAAACCAAACATATTGCTCAAGGTGTGCCTTGCGTTTTTCGTAGAAATAATTTGTTTATCATGTACATTAAGACGAAAAGTTGAAAGCTCACTAGAGTGTATCGCCCGCAAAGTATGTCTTTTAGTGTGATTTAACTCTCGTACGGCAGGGTCCTCGCGCCGTTGCCGGTCCACCTCGCCCGTTGACGATCGGGCGAGGTGGCTACATGCAACTACTACTACTACACTTTAAGAAAAACATCTGGCGTTCTTTCGTTCTGCTTTTACAAAACATCTGGCGTCTTTCGTTGGTTTATTTCATCAATCAACGGCGTTTTGAACAAAATTTTTATTGTTTAATCACGCACAGGAGAAATCTCACCAGGCACTACCTTGGAGGTAAACAATGGCTGCTAATGGCAATGAGAGACAGAATAAGTCGGCTTTTAGCTAACACTTACACTTCTACTTCTACTAACGTTTCCTACTGGAACATGCCAATGGCTGCTAATGGGGAATGAGATATAGAAGAATTCGGCTTTTAGTTAACGCGCACGCTGCGAATTTTTTATTGTTCAACAACGCACAGGAGAAATCTCCCACCGGCACCACCTTGGAGATCAAAGCGTAAGACTTGTTACTCACTACTACGACCACGACGACTACGAGGGACGAACGGGTGCCGCCTTAAGGAGCTTCGCCCCTAAAAACACCACATATATGGGAGAAGCCTTTGCCCAGCAGTGGGATTAGGGAGGCTGATGAGGAAGATGATGGTGATCCTATGCTGCCAGCACAGATGCTATGATACCAACAGTAGCCTCCAGTGAGCCAACGTTAGCAAACGTTAGCACACAGTAGACAGTAGCAGCCAAACGTCAACCACCAAGTTCTGGCCCTGATTCGCGAGCACTGAGCCGACATTTATCAGTTGCAAGTGAACTGATAGCCAATATTAGATACAGGCGCCATTACACAACAATAGCCGATGTTTGGCCCTACAATATTGACTTTAGGCGAGTAAATACGGTAATGTCATGGTATGTATGTAAGGTCCCTTATGTTACTTCATGAATATTTCGACATACAATCTAAAAAAATTGGCGAAGCTTGCACTGAGCCGCGCAAAGTTCGAAAAAGCGAAACTGGCCGATTCTGAAGAATAATAGGCTTGCTTCTCGATTGTATATATTGTCACGGGGTCGTGATGTCGACGAAGAGAGCAGTCAGCGTGTTCGAGATGAAACTCTTTATTTGGCCGAACTTGTGGGCGGGAAATGAAAACTCAAACTACAGCAATACACGCTGTACATTGACAGCGGCGAAAAGGGCGTGGGCCGTCAAAAAAATTGCTCATGGCTGGGACGCGCCGTCTTTTATACATCACGCATCAAAATTTTCAGTCTGATCACTGGTGGTCGAATAAGCTGTGGAATAATCTAGACTCTTTGCGTCATGTGCGCAGTCTTAACAAAATGATCTACTATACTCGGCGACAGCTTTCCTTGACAGCACTGTCGAAGCTACAGAGCCGAACCACCTGCATGCGCGCGCCAGGAAATAGTACCTATTTTATTTCCTGATTCTAATAGTTACTTGGACCGAATAAATAAAACGTTCTTCATTATAAAGATAGAACAAGTATGGGAAGCTGTTCATGAAAAAGAAGTTATCGTGCGCCTTATTTTTTCTTCCTTTTTCCTTAATTTTTTCCCCTTATTTCGCCGCTGCGCCTGCTCCTTGCTCTTGCAGCAAACATGGCGTCCCCGGTGCCGGCGCTACCGTGTGCGGCCGCGAACTCTCCTTTTAGTTCCCCTAGATGTGACAAGAAGTGCGACAAGAAGTGTGACAAGAAGTTGGTCTCCAAGTAAAAAGAACAGTTTATCTGCAACGTCTACGCTGGAGTAAAGCGCCGTCAGCCCGAGCTGTCGACGTATTCTGTGTGCCGGACTGTCGCCGAAGTCACCGGAGTGAGTTTGCGAACGGTAGCACGAATCAAGGCTGAAGCTCTGCGGGACCCACTTTCCTCTCTAAAGCGTAAGAAACTGAATTTCTCGGTCTAGGGCGAAGCTGGGAAGCGCATGACCGCCAGACGAGGCTGCTGCGCTACGACACGTTTGTGTCGGCAGCATTGCCGCGCAAAGTACACCGCTATTTCATGCGCAATGAACTGCCTACGGCCGAGAAGCTACGCAACGACGTGATCAGCGACACTGACATGGACATGCCGACGATCAGCATTCCCATGATGCAACGAATGCTGAACGAGTTGGGGTTCCTCTTCCGAAAGAGAAAAAGGAATTCCGCATTCCTCGAACGAGACGACATCGTTGCTCGGCGTCGAAAGTACCTCCGTACAATCCGAGAAATGCGGAGGCAGCAGCGGCAAGTTGTTGCGTTCTTTTCATTTCTGCAAACATTCGTTGCGCGTGCTTGTTGGTAAAAGTGTAGCCGCCAATAGTCAGCATGCGTGTGTGCCTAATGGTGAGCGAAAACGAGAGGTATGCTTTGCATCAGTGATCGCCAAACGTGTGCTGTTGACGCGAGTGATCGAAAGCCTTACACAATCCTAACTTCAGTCGCAGCGAAATTCCCCAGTAAAATAAGGTAGCTCTTCATGCTTGCGCTTGTACGGTGAATAATAGTATCAGCCGAGGATGCGATGATGCGTGCCGAAGATGTAACTAATCGTTTCGCTATTGCAGAATTTCCCGTCGCATTGTTTGGGAAAATTTACTGCCTTTCCGCTTAGGAGCAAGGAATCTGAATGGCTTGAAGGAAATAATAGCTAATTTTATTCAGCCAATATGCTGTGCACATGATTGGGGATGTGGTTGCATTAGCTTTTATGAGCAGCCTGAAACATGTTTTGTAAACATTCGCTTCAGTCTTTCTCAGGGAAAGTTTTGCCAGCTCATCTTTGTTATATGTATTCACATGGGTTTCGTCAGTGTATTCTTGGCGCTGTAACAGAGGCATAACTCTGAATCAAGGCCGCTGGTTTGTTAATGGACTGTTGCCAGTTAAAGTACGCTCTTAACTATACGACTGATTTCTTTTCTTTTGCAGGACCATATCTTACCTTGATGAGACCTGGGTAAACGCTGGCCACACTAAGGAGACCGTAGGGACAGACACCAAAGTGATGTGCCGGCAACACGCATTTCGTCAAGGCCTCTCAACAGGTCTCCGTGCACCGAGCGGTAATTGTTTTGCATGCTGGCAGTGCGGAAGGCTTTGCTGATGGAGCCGCCGTAGTTTTTCGTGCCAAGAAGGGCGCTGGTGATTACCACGCAGAAATGGATGCTGCGCGTTTTCAAAAATGGTTTGTTGAACAGTTTCCACCGAACATCAAGCCACGCAGTGTGATTGTGATGGATAATGCGTCATATCACAGTGTTCAAGTTGAAAAGGCTCCAAGTTCATCGTGAAGAAAAGCCGACATCCAGTGCTGGTTGAAATCGAAAAGTAGCCCTTTTTCGGATGACTATCTGAAGAGCGAACTGCTGCAGCTCGTTAAGCAGAATAAGCACATGTTCTTTCCTTACCTGATTGACACACATGCCAGAGCTGCCGGTCATGAGGTAGTGCGCTTGCCTCCTTACCACTGTGAGCTCAATCCAACAGAGCTCGTGTGGAGCCAGGTCAAAAGCTATGCTGCTTCAAAAAACACTGACTTCAAGATCGATTCAGTCGAGAAGCTGTTGCTGGAAGGAATCGCATGTGTGGCCCCGCAGAACTGGTTCCGAGACTGCAATCACATGATAAGGCTAGAGGATGAGACATGGGAGCGGGATGGCATTATAGACAGCCAAACAGAAAGTCTCATAATTTCTTTGGGCACAGATTCGAGTACTTCAGATGAGTCGAGCAGCTCTGACATGAGCGGAATTGATAAACTGCCATGAGCAACTCCATGTGTGCTTTTTCAAAGCTTCAACCAAGAAATTGCACGCGTGCCTAATCATAAACTGTGATATTGCTTGTGATGTCCATCAGTCACTGCTATTTAGTTACTCTTTATTGCTTATTGACTTCTTTTTAATTTAATCTGCTGATCTCTCTATGTTTCGTTGCACTTCGTGTATGTTCTGCCTACATTGCCGTGGTGTGATAAAAATTGTTGGGATATTGTGTGCCAAAACAACGATGTGGTTATGCGACATGCCGTGCTAAAGGGTTGCACAAGTTTTGACCACCCGGTGTTGTTTAACTTGGACCGAAACATAAGTACACGGGCGTCTGGCATTTCTGATCCATCGAAATGCGACAGGCTCAAACCTGTGCTTTTTGTGTCAGTGGCCGTGTACTGTGCACTGTACTGTCACAGCGGCTCTGATGTGATCATGGATCATAGCCATGAACTTTTGCATTATACGCTGCATCAGCGAAAACCACATTTCTTAGTTGAGGATTGAAGTGTTCAAAATTGTGTTCATTTTTCTGTGTGATCTCATGCCAGTAGTGCTTGATGCCATGTTTCATTGTTGTCTCAATGGGACCTGATAGTGTGATACTGCTTCTTGTCATTGTTTTGTTTTTTATTTACTCATTTCCTAATGTATTCTACCATCTCATTCTTCGTTATCAATGTGTTCCTGCTCTTACCTATTGTGATTTCTTTGTTATAAATAGTTCTTATGTCAAGCAATGCCAGCAACGAGTTATGTTTATCACGTTCTGTGTCACAAGTGCAAAAATGTTATGTTGACAGAGTTCCAGCAAGGAGTTATGGTTATCATGTTCTGGTCACAAGTGCCAAATGTTATGTCGACATGGAGTGCAAGCAAAAGGTTATGGCTTTCACGTTCTGTGCCACAAGTGCAAAATGTTATGTTAATAATAATTCATGGTGTTTAACGTCCTGAAACCCTGATATGATTATGAGAGACGTCGCAGTGCAGGGCTCCGGGAATTTTGACCACCTGGGGTTCTTTAACGTGCCCCTAAATCTAAATACACGGGCCTCGAGAATTTTCCCGTATGGCTGTGATACAATAAAATATATGAACTGTTTTTATGCATACTTTATTTTTTCTACCAATAGCGATTCTTATTCTAGACAATATCTGTTACATACTGCATGCACATGGATGGAAACAAAAACAACGGCAGCCATCACACTACAAGAAGGTGCTTGACGAGTGAAGCTCGATAAAAAAATCTGTTGCAGTCTCTATTAAACTAAGCGTAAGCTCTCTTAAAATCTTCCTATTCAGTGGTATCATGGTACTTGCGTATTTTTTGCTGTGGTGTGTGCTTGGAGACGTTCGTCATCTTGCATAGTTCGCATAGCTATTATATTTGCACGGGGTCATGACGTTGACGAAGGCAGCAGTCGGCCGGTAAATGGAAAGTCAGATTACAGCAGTGCACACAGGCGCTGATAGTGACGAGTACAACATCGGCCGTGGAAAAGCTGATCATCTTTGGGACGCGCCGTCTTTTATACATCACCCATCGAACTTTCCAGCCTTATCACTGGTGGCCGCGCAAGCTCTGAAATAAGTTTGACTGTTCGCGTCTCGCGCGCAACCTTAACAACGATCTACAACAATTGTGAGGCTTCTCAAACACTGAGGCGCAGTCTGCGCCGATGATTGCTGACAGTCTTTGTGGGCGTAAACCGAATACAGCAAAACTGAAACAAGACATGCCCGTGGCGGGATCGTGCCGCAACCGGCCTTCCATTTCGCCTGTACCAGGGCTCGATACTGTAAACGTTAACATTCGATCACGCGTGGCGCGTACCCGTATATACTGGGCTTCCACACTTTTTGTTGACTGAACACGGAATCTAAATTTCACTGTTATAAAGGCTATATAATGCTGGGAAAACGTTCTGAACAGCGGAAAGTTTTATATGTACCAGTATATATACAGCACAGTGAATAGCTGCATATATGCGCTCACATCAAATATTAACTCTGACATTCCCATTTTGCATGCACACATTTTGCTAAGCACACTAGCGCAGCGAGCAAGAGAAAACCGAAACTGAAACTGAAATGGTCTGCAAGCTGCCGGACTGCTTGCGTAGTAACACAAATATGCGGAGGCCCCGCCTGCGTAGCCTTCGCTCCAATGTCAAGAAAAACTATCGCCGAGTATACCATCTGGAAGGTTCCCAAACATTCGGGCGCGGCTTGCGCAAGCCAGTAGTAACACGTGTAAGGGGTCGGTAAAGCAAAACAAAGAAAGAAAGGAGCGCGTGTGGCATTGCCCCCTCTGAAAAGGCATCGTCTCGATGCTTAAACAGAAGATGGAAGTGTATACAGAAATAAAGTGCAATAATAAAGTATGAAGTACAGTCCTCAGGTTCTCTAACGCGCAAAAAACGGCTAAGGCGCACGACATGGACGACTTCAGGTCATGCGCGGCGTCGTTGAGAGTTCGTAATGTCGTCAGGGATGACCTCGTAGGCACGGGCGCCGAGACGTCGGAGCGCCTTGTATAGCCCGAAGTACCGTCGAAGAAGCTTCTCGCTAAGTCCCCGTCGACGTATCGGCGTCCAGACCACGGTGGTCCAGACCCACATGCGGTCACCGGGTTGGTACTCCATGTGGCGTCGTCGAAGATTATAGCGAAGGCTGTCGACCCTCTGCTGGTTCTTGATGCGCAGGCAGGCGAGCTGTCAAGCTTCTTCGGCGCGTTGCAAATACGCGGGGACATCTATATTGTCTTCGTCGATGGCAGTTAGCAGTATTGCGTCGAACGTCGTTGCTGGGCTCCTTCTTTCGACCAACTTGTAAGGCGTCATCTGCGTCCTTTCTTGTATGGCTGTGTTGTATGCGAAGGTCACACACGGAAGGATGGCATCCCAAGTCTTGTGCTCGACCTCGAGGTACATGGCCAGCATGTCGGCGATGGTCTTATTTAGACGCTCGGTGAGGCTATTGGTCTGTAGGTGGTAGGCTGTCGTCCGGCGGTGACTTGTCTGGCTGTATCTCAAGATTGCCTGGGTTAGCTCCGCAGTAAAGGCCGCATCTAGCTAGGTCATACAGGTTCAAGGTTGCTTCTAGGTTGTTGGTGGGCTTTAGCAAGGTGATGCTAGGTTGTTTCTATGTTAATTCTCAACGCAGAGAGGTTGGACTTAAAACACAGACAGTCACAGACCCGACACGGTTGTCCAAACTCCAGAAACAAAAACTCGCGCTGAAACCGAGCGTTTGCTCCTTTCATATATCTACGGGCACGTCGTCGTTGGCGTAGGCCTTCCATCGATTCTGGATTTTCTGGCTGCCGCCCCTAGAATTTTCTTGTTGTACGTACTCGGGGTCTTCGGCTCGCCCCCATAGCTTCGCGGTCATTTGTTGGGCTAACTGTTGCCTTCATTTTTAGTGGACCAGGGGTGAATAATAGGATTTACCCAAACTTGGTGGCACATACCGCTTATAGAGATGATAGTTTTCTGGATCCACTCCCAAGGAACAATTTGCTAAACAGCCTCGCTGTTAAAAAGGCTGCAATAACCACCTGAATAGATGGAAAAATTAATAGGGAGTGTCACTTGACCCAGCGTTTAGCCAAGTGCCCTTACCTTCGTCAGACATCAACTGGATCTGTTATCAGCTCGCTTGTGTACGCTTCTCTCAGTCTCCCCCAACCCCAAAACTGGAGAATAAGGAGATAATGAAAGTGCCCAAGGTGGGATAAAAAATTTGCGCAGCTTTCATTAAGTCGCGCAAGACTGGGTCGCAGCAGAGCTGGCGGGCACCTAGCTGGTCCTGGCAAGGCTTGCCGTCGATAGTCTCACATTTCCCTTTCCCATCTCTTGTTATATTATACCTTACATGGTTATGCTTGCTCTCTTTTTTTGTCTCTGGTTCTATCCATTTTTTTTCTTTCTTTTTCGATCTATTTGACACTCTTTTCTGTCTGTTTAGTTCTATATCTCTCTTTCTCTCGCTCTTTGTATTTCTCCCTTCTTGTTTCTTTTCATTTCATTCTCTCTCTATTTATTCGCCCTCTTTCTTTGATCTTCGCTCGTTCTTTCTCCCTCTTTCTTTCTTGCTATAATTTACTCTCTTCTCCATGCTCTCGTACTCACCCTCAATTCCCTTTACCACCACTTTATACCATACTTTACAAGCCTATGTTATGCTCCGCTAGCGTGCCGGGATAGGCGAGTGGTTACCACGCTAGCATTCTAATCGTGGGTACGCGTGTTCGATTATTGCTTCGCCAAGATTCTCTTCCCTCCTATTTCCTTCACTCTCTTTTTTCTCTCTGTACTCATTCTCTCGCCCATCATCGTCATTGCACCCCAAGCCGGACTAGTCGGCCCACGTGATCTGGGAGGGAAGCAGAAGAGGAAGAGGAGGACGATGATGAAGAAGATGATGAATACAGCGTGTACCTATAATTACACAGAGCTGGTCTGACGATATCGCCTCTATGTCAATTCTGCGGAGAATTAGAAAATATTGCACATTTCTTTTTTCATCCCGCAGATACTCAATTATTAGATCATGACTGCTTATTAGTCCGCTGTTAAAAATAGGCTTAAACTTAACTGAAGAAAGTGTACTAAGCTTCGGAGCCTCAGGGTTGGGATACTGCCATAGGGATGCTTTCAATGCCGTGTGTAATTTCATGCAAAACACTAAACGTGTACCTTTTTAATCTTGTCTTTAAAAAGCTTATTATAAAATGTGGTTAAATATATCTAATCTCATCACAAATGTTCTGATCAGGTTAACACGGCTGTCTGGAATACGAGCTCAATAGCATAAGTTTTGACGTCTTAATTTGATGTCTTATTTATTATTGCCATTTCTACTCTTACTATTTTTTTTACCATTCTACATTCTTCGAATAAGATTTTAAGCTTCAACTACATCTTCTTGGCCCATCCCCCAGAGTGGGTACGTGCCATAGAACAGAAGGCAAAACAAACAAACAAACAAACCGGTTTATTATGATGATAGTTTTCTAGCTAGGACGCACGGCAAACCTCGAGAATAATATCTGTGCTGTAAAAACAGATAGTGCAGGAGGGTGCTATTGAGGAAGGTTGGCGTGCAAAATGGGGGATTAAGGGAGGGGCGAAAAGAAGAAAAACAACCTGGAAGTCGCTTCAGCTTAGTCTTCAAAAGTAGAACACGATAGCATAATCGGGCGCTCGTTCGCATCGCCTTCTCATTCGCAAGCCATGCTTCACTTCTCAGTGCAATCTCAACGGTGCCGCCAGGAAAGAAACAGATGTGCGTGTAACATTAGCCGTTTTAAAGTATCCAAAAATGTATGCCTAACTACAAAGTTGCGAAATACCTACTAGGCCACGGTTCGTCGTTTTGCGAATGGCTAAGGACACACTCCGCATTTGTCAGGCAGCACGCGCCCAATGCAGCTGCACCATTTTTCATGCTGTTGACGCTGATGATGATCAATGATGCGCAATTCACATGGTGTGACGACTGGTGCTATTCTACGCTTCTGCCACGTAATTTTACATGAGGTAATGAGGCTCCTCGCACGACATAAGGACTGCATAGGGTTTCTTTTTGAACGAATTTCAAGCACTGGCGCGAGTATGTGGTAGATAGAGCAAGGGTGAAAAAAACTTTTACTGGAAGAAGGATGAACGATCGTCCTTAGCTCAGGGACACCGGACTGCCCCGCCTATGACCGATTCCGACTCGGAACCGCCATTTTTATTATACATATCTATTGCAGGTTGTCTCTCACAACCCTTACAAAAATTGAATTAGACAGTCTGTAGAGTGTTTGTAGACATCTTGTAGACGAGTTGGCCTTTATGTGGGTTTTGTATTTTTTAAATGCGAAGCATTTCTTAGCGAACTTCTTCGACTTTGAGCGTATCTATCTATCTATCTATCTATCTATCTATCTATCTATCTATCTATCTATCTATCTATCTATCTATCTATCTATCTATCTATCTATCTATCTATCTATCTATCTATCTATCTATCTATCTATCTAGCCGACTAGGACTTTGTGCTCTCCTACTCGTTTCGTTAATCGAATCTACACCAAAATTGGTATGGCATACCATGACTGTATGACGAATATGAATGACGAGTCATAACATCAAAATCATGACATGCATGTCATGGATGACAGGAGATACATGCCACAGTCTTGGTGTTCTTACGGCCGTTTCGTTAACTTGATATATACCAAAATTAATACGGCGTGACAACAGTGTATGACGAACATAACTGACAGGTCCTAACGTGCAAATCATGACACGCATGTCATGTAGAGCTTGATATACATGCCACGCTCATGATGCGCTCGCGGCCGTTTCGCTAGCTTGATATATACCAACATTGGTACTGCCCGACGTTACTGTGTAACGAACATAAATAACATGAGTTAACATGAAAATCATGACACGCATGTCATGTACAGCATGAATTACGTGCCACGCTCATGGTGCGCTGGCGGACGTTTCGCTAGCTTGATCTACCCCGAAATTGGTATGGCGTCACGTGACTGTCTGACGAGCATAACAACAGGATTTAAATGACAACCATGACGCGCATGTTATGTAGGGCATGCTTTAGACGCCACGCTCATGGTGCGCTCGCGGCCGTTTTTTTAGCTGAATATATACCAAAATCAGTATGGCATGACCTGAGTGCGCGTCGAATATAAACAGCAGACCATATATATATATATATATATATATATATATATATATATAGAATCATCGCAAACTCGCGATATATATAGTGACCTAGATGTCACGACATGAATGTCAGTGACAGACAATGACCTCGATGACACACAAGTCGATATATGCAGCTCATTGCTAGCTGCTTCGCATTACATCGATTCCCACATTGCGTGGGATCTGTCGGCTTTTTGTGTAAACAAGATCTATTCATAATGTATAGATAAAAGTTGACAAATTGCTGATCTTTTGTCTATTTGTATTATATATATTGTCTATAAATGACGTTGAAACCGCAAACGAGACTTTCTAAACCTGTTAACGCGGCCAAGCTAGGTGTGTTGTCTATTTTTTTCAGTGTAAAGACACATAAGCCTGAGAAGCCTTTCCGGTGTATTGTAAACGAAAGAGATTCGTGGCAGAATCTAGTGAGCAGATATCTGTTAAAGCACTTAATATGCTCCCTGTGGAAGATCCCTTTGTTATAAGAAACTCTGTTGATGTTACCCAATTCTTGCATGATGTTCAAGGGGGCGGGTATGCGTTCTCGGTAGATGTGGATCTATCTTATTCTGTGCGGCATGTTGAATTGTTCAAAGTAGTGAAAGCTAGCATTGAAGATAATGGTGTTTTGACATTTGAGAGGAGCGCGGGTATCTCTGTTTATAATTTCATAACACTTTTAGAATTTTATTGACAATGCAAATGTGCGCAGGGTGCACATGTATGTGGACGACTTCGTAGTTTTGAATGCTAAACCAGGTTTAACACCCACCAACTTGGTGGACGAAATTTTAAAGAAATTTCGATAACATGCGAAGGGGCTGTCCTTCACGCATTAGCCACCTACGAACGAGAAAATTCAGTTTTTAAATTCGAGCCTCACTCTGACGGAAGAGCCCATCTGCTGGGCCTATTGGCCTCGTTCGTGCAAAGAGGTGATGCCCAATGATGTTGCCCAATCCAAAGCAGTGAAGAGAGGTGCTGCTTTTATGCGCTTGGAAGGTGCGTTGGCTAAGTCTTGCCCTCACAGAATGCGTGAGAGCTTTGACAACCAGGTCACCTGGCTATATTCAGCTCGGTATCCTCGCTCGGTCGTTGCAGCAGCGGCTGAATTCCTGCTTCAAAAGATGAAAGGGAAAAAGAAGGAATGTCAGCTGTTCGAGAAAACACCAGTAATTGTCCCGTACGACCATAAGGTTGCACACAACACCTTAAAAAGTGGCCAATAGGTACAAAGTACCTGTGGTCTTTTCTGCGCCAAGGAAGCTGTCGGGCCTGTGCCCACAGATTTCAAGAGGACCCGTGCCTTCCCCCTGTGGTAAGAGGCATGCGAGGCCCTACGTCACCTGTGCGACGGGAGTGGTCTACGAAACTCCGCTCTCCTGTGGAAAGGTTTACATCGGCCAGACCGGCGGATGCGTAAACGATCGAGCGAGGGAGCATGCTATTTCGATAAAGAATAATCTTTTGGCACATTTGCCTATGCACTGCAGCGCGTGTGGTTGTGAGGCAAGATTTGCCAATATCACTATTCTGGGTAGAAGCAAGGAGGTGATTGAGCGAGAGATGCTAGAAGCATACCTCATACGAAAGAAAAGGGATATCTGTATTCGCGATACGTCGCTGGTACTGTGTTCAGCTGAATTTAATTTTTTGACAGGTTTCTGAACTAGCACGTGCATTGAGAGTGGCCGATTGTTGGATGTGACGCATGGTGTCATTGCGCATGTGTGGCATGGTGTATATATTGCGGTGGATCTAAAGAACACAGTTAGTTGGGAGTTGACGCTCTTTCCTTTTGCCTTTTTTTCTCGGTGGCTTGCGTCGTCGAATTTTTTTGTAACATGCACCAACTAGCCGAACAACAAGTTTTCCTAAAATTTGAGAAGCTCCGTGCCACCGAATGCTCAACGAATTCTGGCCACGGGCCTTAAGGCGAGGGTTCCGAAAAAGACGACGGGCACGAAGACGGCAGACGCAAGTGCAGCGAGCTGCAGTTACTTCAAGCCGACTTTAAAACGTGTCAGTCATTGCGCAACAATGCTAACTACGAAGGCTGCACAGTTCATGGCCGCTGGCTTGCATTCGTATTCTATCGCTGAGGTACCTGGCTTTTTCCCCTTGATGGACGCTGCAGTGCCAGAGAAAAAGTCCCAGTGATGACTACGTTTCCCAGGAGCGTCATGCCAGAACTTTGCGGCAAGTAAAAAGAGCGAATTAAAGGTGAGCTTCGTCATCACTTCAACCATGGTACCCCATGCTACGCGGTCACAACCGACTGGTGGTTGTCTAGGCCTGGGGATACTTATGTCTCGTTTGCATGCCACCGGCTCGATGAACAGTTCCATCTTCCCAGCTACCATCTTGCATGCGGGCACATGCCCGAGGGCCATACATCTGAAAACTTTACGAACGTTCTCCTTGATTTAGCCGAGGAATGGGGACTGCCTCAAGTCACACCAGCCTTCATTGTAACTGACAATGCGAGAAACTTCCTGGGTGCCTCATTGCGAACAGGATGCTTAAGCATTCAATGCTTTTCGCACACCTTGCAACTCTGCATTATGCGAAGAGAGACACCCCAAACATTGAGCAGGTGTGCATCAAGGCACGAGGAATTGTAGGATACTACAAGAGGAGCTCCCAGGCCAGGAATCGCCTCAAGAAACTTCAAACAAGTACGGGCTTAGAGCCCCTTGAAGTAATCCACGACGTGGTAACACGTTGGAACAGTGAGTACGAAATGATGCCTCGCCTTTAAAACTTCGTCGTCGGATTTCTTTGGACCTGTCCGAATAGGTCCCATTGGACGTTTTGACCTCAAGAGAATGGCGCCTCATGACCTCTCAGACGTTAGTGCTTAAATCCATTGATGATGCAACGAGAGAGAGTTGCTCCTAAAACACTCTCGCAAGTAGTCTCGCTAGTGCATTGCATGAAGCTCCTCCTGACCCAGCAAGTCGTGGGGAGGAGTCTCTATTTGCAGGAAACCTCCTTCGGGCCATCAAGTGTAGGTTTGGGGACATTAAATTGCAGGTGCCATATGCCCTGAGCACTGGAACTATACCCCCTTTTCAAGGCAGTGTGCTATGATGCCACTTGCGAGAAAGGAGTGAGCTCTGCTCAGCTTTGGAAAAGAGCCTGCCTCAACAGAACGATGAAGAGGAGCCTAGTGCGAGTAGTGCGTCTGCAGAAATTGCGTCACGGAGCAGGGATGTGTGGAGTGTTTTTAACTTTGGCTAGTTCCACTATCGCACCAACTGGGTCTCACAGATTGAAGAAGAAGGTGGAGGAGTACATCCATGCACCTCTTCAGCCTCGTTTGGACAATCCTTTCCTGTGATGGAAAAATATTGGCAAGGCTAAGTACACATCCCTCTCCAAGGTAGCTCGGCTCTACCTCTCAGTGCCAGCTGTTCAAATGTCCAGTGAGAGGCTATTTTCCACCAGAGCGAATGTTGTCACTGCACAAAGAGAGCACCTTCTCCCCGAGCATGTAGAACAGTTGGTGTTCGTGCGCAGCAACATGCGCTAGGATGTCAGGCCGGACATTTATTTATTTTTAGGCGCGAAGCATCTTATGGCGGAGTTCAAACCGGTGGGGATGGTGGTGTGCGGCGTGACCACCCTTACTGCGCATGCGCGAGCACTCACTACACACCTCCCCTCCTACTCCCCCCTCTCATCCTCCCCTCTTCCCTCTCTCACTTTCCCCTCTGCCCTCCCCTCTCCGACAATTCCACTTCCCCTCCCCTTCTCCTCTCCCACTATCTCTCTCTCCACTTCTCCTCCCCCTCTCCACTCTGAAACTCGGGCTCGACATGCCGAAACGCTGCTTCGCATCGCCTCATGTTCCCTTTTAACGGAGCTGGTGTGATTTTATTTATTCACAATACCCCTAAGGGTCATCTTACGAGGATATTACAAGATGGGGTGGGTGCTAATAAATTTGAAAATGAAAAGTCTGATGTCTGTCTATTTCTCATCCCCTACTTTTTTGAAGGGTAAAGAGATCTATTGGATGAAACAGTTAGCAAAGGTTGTTGTAACAAGGTAATGCAGTTCATTCCATCAATTTTTCTCTCGTGAACACGATAAGAGGTTACACTTTGTAGGCCGTGTCAAAGTTGGGCCCCTTTCTGCTGGGATGAAACTCGTTGTCTGCAAAATGTAGAGCACTTGGAAGCTGTCCAAAGCGATCAAGAGGGATCGCACTGATAATAAAAGGCAGAGAAGGTTAGCCAGTGTTGACCAATACTTTCTGAGCGCTGGCAAGACAAGGTGACTCATAGCTAAGTTTACTCCCAGAAACACCTTTATTTCTTTGTTGCTGTAAAAACAAGTCCATCTTGTTGGGTGTAACGGGTACTTTCTTACACGAGCACGTCGGAGACTACTAAATTCAAGTTCATGACTGCCGACAAAATCTCAAGTGGCGTGAACACTCCCTTTTGGACTTGTAATTAGGTTCCCATGTCAATTCATTTTAGGTTTTGTGGTGGGTTAGTCAGAAGAGCTGGGTGCAGTAGTTGACGGAAGAGAGCCAGTCGCCTTATGCGTTTTTTTTGCGAGAGTTGTAGTTCCCAGTTTGTTCGAATGCTTAGTGTAAATCTCTGCCTCAAAGTTAGGCATGTGATCGCCCGTAAATTCCAAATCGTCAACGTTTTAGGCTGAGGTCCACCACCAGTCAGCCGGAGCTCTCACAAAGAACATGGAGACCAACCAGAACAGACGACTATAGGTGGAAGCCACGTCCACACTGCCAGCTGTCCTGGCGAGCGCGATCACGGCGAGCGAGCGTCTCAGCGTCTCGGAACCCCGGCCAGATGTCTTCATATACCGACCACCATCCTCCTGCCAACCGCCGCTCGCCATCGCCTCGACGCCGCTCGCTATCGCCGATGCGCCGTCGTCCCTCTACGCCGGAGCGGGAAAACTAATTGCCGCAGTTCCAGAGGCAGGAACTGCGTCACCCGCGAAACGATCAAGGCCTCTCCCTTCACCGACGAACGTGATTGACGTGTATGTGGATGGCGTCGCTGCACTCGCCCTTGTCGATACAGGTGCAGCAGTTTCAGTTATCAGTGCCAAACTCTGCCGCTTGCTTAAAAAAGTTACGACGCCGCTGTCCAACATAGCGCTTCGCACCGCCAGCGCAGACCGCGTCACGCCGGCTGCTGCATGTTCTGCTCGCGTCGTAATTAACGATCTCCTCTACGTCGCCGAATTTTTAGTCCTGCATTCTTGTTCCCATGACGTCATTTTGGGCTGGGACTTTCTCTCCGCTAATAAAGCCGTTATCGACTGTTCTCGCGCTGAAGTGGCATTTGAAGCGCTTTGCGATGCTCCGTTATTTGACGCTCGTGAAGCCGAGGACAAGCTATTTGTTGCGGAAGACGTTACAATACCGCCGCACTCCTTTGCCCTTGCCACGGTGTCCTGCAAGAGTATCGCCAAGTCAAGCGCACTTTTTACGCTATCTCCTATCTTCGTCCGCCGCAAATGTTCACCGCTGCCTTTTGCCCTTCTGGACATTCGTTTCCCTCTGATCTTGCTGGCAGCCGCCAGCGCCCCAACAACGTCAAAGTGAAACGCAGTTTCTTCTTCACTGTCATCGGCAGAGCAGATTTGATAGATTTCTTATTCTGACACAGGACATTTACGTCGCTTTCCAGCCATCCTCCTACTAGGCAAGAAGCTGAGGTCAGGCAAATTACGAAGGCTAGCTCACGGACGCGCAAATAAACATACAAGAACATCATGCAATTTTTTTCGGGACATTTGCCAAGGCAGGATGACACCACCTGCGTTCACGTCCGCTCATTCAAATAAGAACCGAAGTTCCGTCACGGTAAATGTACACATGTATGTACAAATGTGGCTCGGTACGCATGTGTCCCGAGCCAGATTTTCGCCAAATAAAGTACGATACGTGTTGATTTAACCACTGCTACTGCTGTCGTGGTTATCATGAAGCCAATAAAAACTACTGCTGTGAGTGTCTCACTGATAACACGCCGCAAGCTAAAAAAATTGCGTTTGCTTTGTTGGGTGAAAAACGCTCCCCTCCAGAGTCACAAACGCCGCTCGTGCTGGGATTTTGTAGGGCAGTGATGCCGACCTAAATGTAATGTTCTGCTAAAGCCAGCTTAAACTAGGCAAATGTGGAGGTTATACGCTCATCGACGAGGTTGTTCATTAGATACGACAGATTTAGTTTTGGGGACATATGTGTCCCGTGTACCTCAAAGGGTTAATTTTTACTAAGCCCCGCCTACTCAATCGCCCATCGGGCTCTGTACGCTATATAATAAACAAACTAAAGTTGCTAGTTTAATTGACTGAACCACCATAAGACAGGTTGCATGGGCGGGAAGGTGCGGTTTGAAACTTCGCGAGTATTTTGTATGGTGTGCGCATCGTTCTGTCTCATCCTTATGTACCACTGAACTCTTATTTAAGCTTTCGAGAGCATAATCTTAAGGTATATATAATATTGATACAGAAGAGCCGCCGCACGTTGCTGCATGAAAGAGAAGGAAGACGACGTCGCTTTTGGTTGTTGCTGGACTGTTTCCATCGACCTACTAAGATGTCGCCGTTTGAAACATGAAACGTAAATGTGTTTTGAAATTTTATTCAAAAAAGTAAGTACTCCGAATATTCTGCCCTTTGGGGCTGCGTCATTGGAATTTAGCGAGAGGAACGTCTGCGGGGCCCTCTGCGAATTCTTGGGTGATACAAGGAGATTACCTTACTAAGTCATTGATCAGCTCTCTTGCCAAACTAAGCCTAAATTCAGCATTTCATTATTAAACAACATTAATTTAAACTAGTTATGAATCATGTATTATGATTAATTTTAAATAATTCGAAAAATCCTATCATATTTTTTTTTATTTTTTTCTTCTTAAATTTTACTGTGTCAAAAATTTTTATATTTTATTCCCTTTTTTTTAATCACGTCTCCTTTTACCCTGTATAGGCCTTAATTTTTCATTTACAATAACCGCCGGCTTCTTGGTCAATCTCCCGTAGTGGGTAAGAGCCAGTATAGAGGTACAAGCAAGCAAGCAAGAAATCTTGTTCACCCAGCGCTTTGTATTGTGAATAGTTGAGTGAATAAGCTACATAACCTACTCGTAAGATTATTGGTGGAGGTGAACGATTCGCCTGCCTTTATGGCGACGCGAAGCGGTTGCGCAACAACAGCGACCCCTCGCCAACTTCGCCTGCCGGTACTTTATCACCGCCAACCTCTTCAGCTCAAGCCACAACGTACGCGACACTCTCCCCCCCCCCCCCTCCCCTCCTGGGATCCAAGAACTTCCTCCGGCATCGGTGCTACCGACGTTGAACTGGTACGAGCGCATCGGTGCTGCTCACCAGTGGCATCGGTCGCACATCCTCGCTAACGTTATTTCACAGCAAAAGCTCTTATGACATAACAACAACGGCCGTTTTCGGCGCCGTAGTTGTGTGCCGCCGCCGGTGTCCGTAACCGCTATCGCGTGAAATAAAAAAAAACGAAATGAGAAAAATATCCAGGATGGAACAGGGTTTGAACCAGGTTCCTCTGCGTGGGAGCCCAGTATTCTACCTCAGAGCCATGCCGGTGCTTCTTCTTTCTTTATTACATGGAAGGAAACCGTTGCACTGAGAGCGATATCATAAAAATTAATAATCAGGCATATTTAAACACAAATCAAACACAGAAAACCAGTCTAGAGCTTCACTTAATGTTCATAATTCCCGCGTATTTGAATCACTTGTTCCTGGAATATATTTTTCTTGATCGCGGAGACTCAGCATTTCTGTCAATGAGTCTTGCTCTCTAGAGACTATGAGACCAAGGACAAAAAATTAGGTCATAGGGTATTGTCTTGTCCTTTCTCATATCAAGGTACCTAATGTTTACAGGGTTCATTTGAACGTATATTTTCAGTGTTCGCTGCAGAACATCCCAAAAGAAGAGGCAAGTGGGCTTTGTTTCTGCATACATTTTAGCAATAACAGGATGCACATGCCCCTGCCGAGCCATTGCAATACGTCACCTCCGGTCCAAATTTCAGAAATTAATGATTATGTAGCACGTGAACAAGAGTAATAATAGACCGAGTTGCACTACGCCACCGCAGCGGCAGTGCATGGCAGTAGTTGGAGTACTCGGTACGTTCAGCTGCATATAGTTGGTGCATCGGCGAGCTTCGTTGGTCGCTTTAGTGGCCGTATTTCGATGAATCGCGATGGTTGTGTTCACGTGCTGCGTGCTGGCATGCTACAACAGCAACCTGAAGCAAAAGGACTCGGATTTTGCGTGTTTTCAAAGGATGTCAAGCTCCGACTGGAATGTGTGCGACAGTCAACGAAGTCGGACAGAGCGGCAACTACCGCACACTTTCACCATATTGTTCAACGTGTTTGTGAATTCCGTGTGTACAATGCATAGTAATTTATCAGCGCTCTAATGCGTCGTAACAAGCTTTCTGCGTAACTGATGGGCCGATCAGCGACAGCAAAACTTCATACAACGGCGGCTCGATCCCCTCGCCGTCAGCGGTGACAGATTGGACACAACGTGTTTTCCGGGCAAAACAGAGGTCGAGCGATACCTAAACCGACCTCTCCTCAAAAGCGATGATGACTGTCAAGTGTATAGCATGAACAAGTCCAGTGATACAAGCCAGACTTATAACTGCACGCTGTGTACAGCTCGCGCCATGGAGTGCACGACGAAAACTCGACAGTGCCGGCATCGCAGCCAACTTCGCCGCCGAGATTTCCCTATTCCTTTCAAAATATGATACTATCGCGAACGCAGCGTAAAACTGCAACAGCGGTAGCAAAGCTTAGCTTCTTATATGAGCGTAGGCGGCTCTTATTAACGTACCATACAGTACAGCTTCGAAGCAGTACAGGCCTAGCGACGATATCGGCGCCGAGCCATCGGCTGAGGCTGCCGCCGCCGGCCTGAGCGGGCTACTGCTCATCCATCGAATTGTGCGTGTCACCAAAACCTTTTACCGAGCCATCCATCCCTTGTCTAGCAGGAAATGTTTTGCCGTTCACAAGATTTCCGTGACGTAAAACTTTTGCAAACGACATGCGGCCAGTCGTCTCTCAGCGGAAGCGCTTCTAACCTGTTTCACAGCGACCGTCTCATATTCATTCACCTTTAACGCATCACTGTGATGGAAGTCCTGCGCTGACAACGCAGTGTACATTGAAAGTACTGCTTGAACAAAAAAAAATTATAGCATATCCACGGGTGAATTATGAAGAGCTTGGGCGAAGCGCCTGAAGCAATCATGGTCTCGGGATCCGCTTCTCGTTGAGCCCGTTTCGCAGCGGCGTCCATGGCGCCCACCGTCGCGGGATCCGCCTGGCTGCCGCCAAGCGAGCGCCAAGCATGCGAGCCTCTCGGGATCGAGAGGCTGCCGCCAAGTGAGCGCGGCGCCAGGCGGATCTCGTGGCGGTGCGCGCCCGCGAAGCCGCCGCCAAGCGGGCGCGGCGCCAGGCGGCAGCCTCTCGAGCTCGCACCTCGGGATCCTGCCGACGAGCACGAGACGCAGCGGCCTTCCGCACCCGGTGCTCCTCGTCGTCCATGGTCCGCCAATAAGCACGATCCGGCAAGGGCACTCCTTCACGTACGGCGACGATCAAGGAGAATGAGAGATAACGGGCGCAGCAGCCAATCTGAGAGCAGCGGCGCCTGTAATGCCATCTAGCGTGCATTCACCCAACCGCCACACATCTCTATGGGATAGCGCCATCTAGTATATCGTCACCGAACTGCAGTTTGCATGCATCTCTATGGGACAGCGCCATCTATTGAATGATACGGGAGACGCGACGGCGGGGGAAGCCGGACGGAGCGACGACCGACCAGGTGATGCTACAAAGAGCTTCGCCCCTAAAGAGCATGGCTGATCTCTCCTTCATAGGAATCGGTATAACACGAAAGTGAAACGTGTCTTCACAAAAGTAGTGCTTACTGTGTAGTGATGTATGAGAGCTTGTACAATGCCTATTCGTCTTTGGCAGCTATAGCGCCGTTTGGCGTGGATACATCCATGTCGACGCCTAGGTCGTACAGGTTCGTAGCCTGAGCCGCAAACGCGTGCGTCCCGCTGGCCTCTTTCTCGCTCCACCAAGGCACGACATTCGCCCGTCGAAATCGTGTCCTTTCTACAACGCGTACTGCAGCAGTTTTGTTAGTCGGTGCTCTCGCAATCGAGCAATCGGCGGCGGAGAAATCCGGTTGGTGCTTGTGGAAGTTTTACTAATCCGATGAGCCGGCGCGGGCTAACACAAAGCGAAAGGCAAAGAATGTAACTGTGTCTAGGGTGCCTCGGCGACGCCAGCGCGGCCAGTGGACCTCGCTGGTATCGAGAAGCCTTAACCATGACATCCCATATGACGCACAATCTCGGAGTCAGCGCTAGTAACTGTCGATCGTGACGCATTACTTCTTTTCAGGCCTCACAGACGGCGGCACGCAGTTTCGTACGCAATTTCATTGCGTACACGCAGGTGCCACGTCGCAGACGATGTTTCTCAAAATATTTCTCGAAGTTTCTCTTTCTTCTTAGGAAACAGGCGTTGAATTAACTAGCTTTTCCTTATTTCACAATATGAATCGCAGTTACAGAGATTTATCTCTACTTACTCTGAAAAGAAGTCACAGTTTCGCCACAAGGGCGAAGCAATAGCAACGAATTGGAATGTCACACGAAGAACGACAAGCAGCTCGAAACTTGCAGCGTGCTGCTCAAGCATAAAGGACGTAAAAGAACACACACTGGACGAGCCCGCACTTATAAGAGCCACAGCTCGACACTTCAGCGCGCTGCTAAAAACAAAGTATGCTCGAAAAGAACACACAGGTGTGCAGAGGACGGACGCGAACTAACAACTGTCGCAGTTGTAACTCCTTTGTGTTTGAGCAGCGAGCCTCAAGTGTCGACCATGCACAATCAACTAGCCCCTACTTTGGCTCTTCTAGCTAGCAGCTTACTCCTTTAGCAAACGCGGCCGCTACAGCGAGCGAACTGACTTTCGTGTGGTCTATAGCATCAACGGAAATTTTTGGTGAAACCACAAGTCCTAACAACCTCCCCCCTTACTATATTAGCCCACGAGCACAGGCTGCCACACCCTGTGGGTCGAAGTAAATGTCGGAGACACACATAAGCGGAGCGGCGACCTTTATAGTGCGCCCTTCGCGCCATCTCGAGGGGGATAGTGAATACGCTTAAGCACCTCCGAGCTCTGCGTACCCATAGCGGTAAATGGTGTATATAAATAATCGCCGTTAGTATGCTGAAGGACGTTGTCTGCATGGAGAAATTTCCTAGCGCGTCGGGCTGCACACCGATGAAATATTTTTTTCTCTCAATGTATTTACGCAACATAGCGGTGACGACGGCAGAAACTCGCTGAGTATGTCCATATATTTATCGCAATAAAATACAAGCTGCAAACAATTCTGCTGTATGCTTCCATGATTACTCTCAGAGTAAGCAGATTCAAGCAGAATGCTAGACGCTCGTGTGCTTAGATTTACGTGCACTTTAAGGGGCTCTGAACGACCTTTCTAAGTAATCATCGATCGAATGACCTCAGTAGCAGGATTTACCACCGTATGAATCGACTGGTGCAAATATTTCTCGAATCCGCCAAGAACTAGCCGAAAAAAAAAAACAATGAGCAAGAAACACGAGGACCATAAAGACCACTTACAATAGATCTTATGGCCCTCGTGTTAAGGCAGGTAACACAAAGAGACACGGACACAAGCGAAGAATAAGTGCACAGGACAAGCGCTCGTCCTGTGCACTTATTCTTCGCTTGTGTCCGTGTCTCTTTGCGCTACCTGCCTTAACATGAGTTCCCACAAATTAGCCCAGTTATCCGTTCTCGTAAGCCCTCGTGTTTTTTGCGCACCGTTTTTTCATTCAGTATGCTACATCAACTCGCCCACATTAAGCTCCTTCTGCTTTAAGCACATTCTCTCTCCTCTCGTTCCGACGATCTGGCTGGAAACCAAAAAAGCTGGCTGGAAAAAGGAGCTGGCTGGAAAAGAGCTGGCTGGAAAAGGGAGGGGTGGTACGGGGAAAAGAAGTCACGTCAGCGCGCGTGATGAAACGCGATCCCTCTCTCCCGTTGTGATCACTGCGCGTGAATGAGTCTCACTGTTTACTGTTAGCAGACTAAGAAGCGCGGCGCCGGCACCTCGCAGCCCTTTGTGGCAAGAAGCGAACTTATCCAAACTGCGCTATGGGTTTATGTCGACTATCGGCCAATAGAGGCAGTCTTCTGTATGACGTCATACATATGACGTCATGTGCCCCTTAGTGAGCGCGCTTCAGAAAGTTGCAAGTTCTCGCTGCACTTTTAAACGCTCCTTGCAGTGCACAACTGCAAGATTCGGCTGAGCTCTTCATAGCCGTGCCTACTTTCCGAAGGATGTGTTTTCTCACCAAGCCCTTGCAGTGGTTCATGACCCCTATAAAGAATCCCATATGGTCGTCATTTTCGAAGCACTCTACTATGGTGTCTCTGATAGTCATATCGTGGTTTTGAGACGTAACTCAACACCCCCCCCCCCCCCCAACGTACACACAAAAAATGCGAGGCCTGCGCGGAAAGCGCAGCACAGACACAGCGAAAGCTCGAAGAGCGGCGTTTCTAGAGCCCATTATAAACTCTATTGCGGCTACTAATACAAGCACACTAGCAACGTACCCACTACGCCACAAATCATAATTTTTGTGAGTTGGGAAGCACCCACCACGACATATACTCGTGATTCTGCGGAGAAGCGAGGTGCCATCTGTAAGGCATTTGTGTAGTTTGTTGATGCGACGGCTGATGAGGATGAAGAATTAGGAATGAGCCTTTTCTAATGGGTTGGAAGCTTTAAAGGACCCACTAATTACTTAAATAGCATTGTGTGACGCCCGGTAGTTATTTCACTCTCCCACCACGCTTTATAACATACACTAACGTGAGAAAGAGATAGAGAGAGGGAAGTAACTTTATTGAGACCCTGAGGAAATGGATCATGGGAGCCTTATGGGCTTCCTTAGCAGTCAATAGAAGTGCACTTGCAAGGAACCCATTACGCTATAAATCATCGTAATTTTTTTGAAGTAGGGAAGCAGCCACTACGCAATTTTTCTTCATTTTGCGGAGAACCGTGGTACCTGCTAAACACCTGTAAGGCATTATGAGCAATTCGTTGATGCTGTGGCTGATGACGATGAATAATTATGGCAGAGCCCTCTGTAATGGGTTGGAAGCATTCAACAACCCACTCATTGCGCAATTCGCATTGTGTGACGCGTGGTTACAGAATTCGCGTTGTGTGACGCTTGGTTGTTATTTTACTCTTCTACCACGCTACATTACGTATGTTAATGTGGTTCCTACCCGACATGAAACCCTTATAGGGTCTTTTTGCAAAGCAGTTTCAAGCACCTGCATGTCTCTGAGGTAGAATACTGGGCTCGCACGCAGAGGCCCCAGGTCCGAACCTCGTTCCATCCTGGAACTTTTTTCTTATTTCGTATTTTTTTTTCTTATTGCGAGCGACAGTTGTTACGGACACCGGCGGCGCCGGCGGCGGCTGACAACTACGGCGCCAAAAACGGCCCTTGTTGTGTTCTGATAACGGCTTTCGCTGTAAAAAAGAAGTTATTATCATTATGCTGTTAGTGCAAAGACTACAATGACAGAAATGCAATGAAAATCCAAACAGTTGTATTCGGTACAAATTTATTATGCAAATAACGAATATTCCACCAACCAGTTCCCTGTAATCTTAATATATGCTTCCTTAGGCCGTACCCGTGGCTGCCAAAATAAGGCTAACTTAATATAACCGTATATCCGCTGCTCTCGTTGTTGCAAGCATATTGCGTTTCTGGTTCTCTCGAACATTCGTTTAAGGACCTGGAAAAGAAAGAAAATCATTTTTGGTTGTCGGCATTTCTATTTCAGTTATATAGCCGAATAAAAGTGAAAATCACTTCTGCATATTTTCGAGTATATTTACGCAAGCATGTGAATTTGCGGGCGTCGATGGATTTGTTATTTTGTTGCTTTTTTGGCATTCTCTGCAGCAACTTGTGTTCATTGGATTTATCACATTCTCATTTCATTTATTTTTAATACCTTACAGGCCCGTTGGGCATTGTGTAAAGGGGGCTCGAAGATCACACCATTCAGCACAACATCAAAGGTATCAAAGAACAGAAAGACACGATTGTACATCTTAGAAAATTTGAACACTTCATACAAAATACGTGCATAACGCATATAAATACAGAATAAATACATGATACATACATAATACTGACACAGTAAATACAAATATAGCCTTGTTAATGAACGACGTCAGTGAAAATGTGCAATTAGTTGGTGATAGAATGTGTCAGGGGTGGACAATGAAGCTATGTTCGCGGGCAGGTTATTCCATATTCTAATGGCGCGTTGAAATGCTGATGAATGTTAAGGTGTCACCATATGTACGTGTAAAATTTTAAATTATTATGCAATCTTTTAAAGATTGGACATTCGGGATTGGACATCGAGATAAAATGAACATGACATATTAGTATGCAGAGGCGGCTCCACTGTTAAAGGGGACACTTGCGTTTCGGTTATGTCCGGATTTCGCTGTTCTATAGAAGCATAGTGGCTTAGATTTCTATAATACTACTGGTGGTTGACAGTCTCGAACCCTTATGATAGAATAGTAACGTGCGCGTACAATCTTGCCGCATCCACTAGCCGTTAGGGGGCCAAAAAAATGAAAGTTGCTCATTCGAGTGTTCCCTCTAGCAGTGGACCGTACTATATATACTTGTGGAATAATGTGAGAAATAACGATTGTAGAAAAAGATCAGTTTTAGTTGGCGTGACACTTGAATGGTAACTATATTTTCGCGGTATCAACCATGCTTCCACATTTTGGATGGATTCTAGTGCAGTGACCATGTTATTATGATATGGAGACCAAATGGGGGACGCGAACTGAAGTTGTGGGCGAACTAATGTGAGGTGAGCTAGTTTATGAATATTAGCAGGAGAATTTGTAAGGTTACGCTGTATGCAACCCAAGGAGTTTGAAGCATTTGCGCAACCCGATGGCATATGAAAGGACCATGATAGATTAGTCATGTACTTTTGTCATTGGATTGTTACAACGTCTTTCCCTGCCTCTTCGTGAAACCGTTTTCGATGCCAGTCTGGTGGTTGTCACTGCAATGTCGAAAGCTGCACCTTCAATATTCCGCTCTGAACGTTTGCTCATGCACGCTACTAGAAGTAATGATCATGATAACTTCAGCCCTTTAAGCACTTCTCAGCTTTCTATACTGTACTCAGGCATCTGCTTTATTATTGTCTAACTTTATATCCTGGACAAGATGCCAATGACTGAAAGTATCGAGAAAATATCAGCGTTGGTACGTGTCTTCACCTGGCATCACTAATACAGGAAATGTTTATAACTGCGCGATCATATGCAGTTATCTTGCATGTTAAATGTTATGCAGAGCGGAGTAAAATAGCACGGGAACGAGCAGAAAACAAACCAGGCGCTAACTTAGAAATTATATTCATTCTTGAAATGCGTTCGGCATAAAACTGTAGTTCATAACGAGCTTTAGCGCCGTACTCAATGTGTAAGGATGGCAGTGTAGATTTTGAGCGTCCAAACTACGCAGAAAGTGACTGCAACTGGCTAGGAAGGCATTTTACTGCCTCCTATCTATCATGTGATATAACTGTTAGCTAAGGCTACCAGCGGACAAGTAGCTGATATTCTTGGCGGTGAAAAGTTTTACAGGATGCAGAAGCGTAAACCGTTGGTCTAGTTGGTGTGACGTTTCAAGAGTGAAGAGAGGAAAAATTTACCCTGACTAAGTACCCCTTCTTGTCCGCGTCTTCTTCGCGCTGTTTTTAACTATGGATTCTTACCAACTGGCTCGCATTCAATCGCTTTTAACCCCACGAATGCGACACAGGACTGACAGGAAAGGCGCTTAGCCTCGTTTATGTGGCAAAATCGTGTATATAAAGCGAAATACGTGACACCTTTCCGAGAAGAATACATACGGCTCTACAGAACGCTAATGTGCTTGGGGTGCGCCACATTAAATTCTGGAGTGGGTCAATCTCATTTCGCAATTATATGGGGGGCGGGCAACCTACGGGCCAGCTTGCGGAAGACGAGCGTCCTTATACAGCAAGGTAGCTTTGCACGGGAAAGCGTTCCAGTGAATGACTTCTGCTGCTAACCGACCAGCATTGCCCCACGCTGTAGCAGAAGCCGTATACTCGCGAACGTGCTGGCGGTGCACCTGAGTTGTGGCCGACAGTTGCCTAATAAAATGCTTTTTGGGCGCGTTGGTTCATTGTGCAATAGAATGAGCGCAAACGGAGCGCTAGTGTAGTCGTCTCCTCTTCTTGTGTCTCGTCCGTTTGCGCTCAATATATTACGACAGTCGTTCTCAGTTCAGCAATGCAAGCTTCACGCACCTTTTTACCCAGCTGACACGTATGAATGCTGAAGCCGGGGTTTGTTACGTACGCCTAGTACAGAGGCAACAAAGAGTTGCCTACCATGTAAGACGCTTTCAAAAGTAACGATTACATATATGAAAGTGTTCTGATGTGGTGACAAACGCACACCTAAAAGGCGATAGCCTCCCAACCTAATCAGAAGCGCAATAAAGGTGGCACCCTTTAATATCATTTTCAGGCCGCCTCAACGCTTCCAAAGAGGAAGCAGCCGATGTGACCACGTGATCCATCATAGCACGTTACACTGATGGTGGCTGCAGCTTTTCCAGTGGTAGGCCTCTCCCCCAAACTGTGTCAGCGACTCTGCACGGGCCTCTAAATTGCAGAGGCGCGTGCATTGATAGTCTACAGTGTAGACCATCAGCACCCCAGCATGTTAGCCTTCGTGCTTCTGATAGATATCTTCGCAACGCTTTAAAACACACTTACAGTTGAATGCCAGACCCAGGAAAAATGTAAACAAGTTGAGGCCAGGAACAGCTTGAAGCATTCGAGAGACGAGGCAGACAAGGCCGTTAATTGATGTTCCAGGGTTGGTTGTTATAACGGAGGTCAAGAGGCACTGCGGTTTATGAAAGGTTAAGGCAGCATAAGATTTCGCCCTCTTCGGTTTTTGTACAAAGTGCACATATTATTGAAACACATGAACCGAACCGCACGTAATTCGTGAACATGCGTTGGCGCAACAAATACTAAATACTGAAGGAAGTTACGACTAAGGCTTGCTTATAGAAAGGTAATGACATTCGGGTGTCGAATTGTCACACAATTTTCTCTTCAAAAATGTGAAGAAACTCCTCAAGTAAATAACAAATCGATGCAATCGAATTAGTGTAGGTTCGCTTTGCTTTTACAAAAGTACAAGTAATTTTACTGCGCAGTATTTGTCTTTGTGATTTAGTTTCGCGATCTTTATTGCAGATGACGCCAGGCTGTTGGAGTGGAGGGGGTGTTATTCTTCGTGTGTGTTGCCCTGGTGCATGAAAGATAAAGATGCAACCAATTTGGGTTAGCTTAATAACGTTTATGAAGGAGCAATTTTTATGATGCCGTTTCCGGCCTCAGCCTAAGTTAAGCGTATCTTGTTGCCAACTACAATTCTTACGTTAGACAATTTAAGAGTGATTCATTATGCTTTGTCTTTGACATCCCTGCTTCCAAGATGCGCACTATCTGAATGCGCTGTTACAAGTGAACTTGTCGTTGTGCACTTGTCTTCAGCAAATATGCTCCTCTGCGCAATGAAAAGTTTTGGAGATTATAGTGAACGTCCAGCGCGACAAACAATAGAATGGCCATCAGTACAGCAGTGAAAGAGGACCTTTCCTAGGGAAAGGTTCTCTTTATGCTAAGAGAGGGACAGGTGTGTATAAGTAAGATTGTGTTGTGCGCGCTTACCGTTATGGTATTGATCACATTGAGCAGCAGTTGATCCTGGAATAAAATGTAAGTGCGTTATTTAAGAGTCTAGATGACGCAAATGAAAAGTAGCCAGTCCATACTTGATACATCAAATCTTACGAACTTCTGTTGATTTTGCAGAATATCTGTTTAAAAAATACTAAAAAGATAGCTAAGGTTTGTAGCACGAACTTCCTTTCAATTATGTCTACAGGCAAATGGGGTGCCACCGTCTATGTGTTTTTTCCGGAAGGCGCGGTACCGTCATGGAAATGACATTAGATGTGTCGGCGATGACTTCATTTGTTGGCATTGAGCGAGGCATGCTCGAAAATGTCGATACTGCAACACAAATTACGCTTTTTAAAAGAAAAGCTTCACAAACAGAACTCATTCAGCCGTACAACATTTTACAGAAAGGGTGTGCTCGTAAGCAGGGCATAAGCGAAACGAGAACACAGCCGACTACAAACTGACGCCGAGAGAAGGCTGTTGTCGCCAGGAGTCTTCCCATTTTAGCGGCCGGTCGCTATATATTACGCTCAATATTGTATATCGAAGTCGCGGACATTAAACTTAAATAAATCTTGTTTTTGCATATTGCTAAAAAAAACTACATCATTACGTACTGCTTCAGTTACCATTGTGACTCAAAGGACTCTTCTATGACTGTGCCCTTCGAGAGTGATGCAATCGACTTATCGCGATTCAAAAAATATCTGCGGCGCGTAGTGCTTTTTCTGCAACCTGTAGCGGTGGTAACTATATGGACACTACAGTCGAGAAGACAGACATTTATTCGACGTTACGACCGGGGACTGGTCTTTTTCAAGAGTGTAGTTGACAGGCAGAGTAGTTAAATTTATACCTAATCGGTCAAACAGAGGTGCGAGGAAATAGTTCTATTACAATACCAAGAAAATGGCGAGTGCAGCAACAGAAAAGAAATAAAACATGTTCACTCACAGCAAGAGCTGGGAAATGTTCTTATACAGCAGAAAGAAAAATGACAAGCAGCATGAGCAGCAAAAAGACACCAATTTTATGCGCTCCCCTCAAGAATAGAAGTGGGGAATGAGGAGGGACTGGTTACGAACACATCGCAAGCGTGCCAGCCTAGCTGAAAGTTCGCCGCCTAGGCTCAGGGATAAACAAAGAGATTAACAAAATATATAAATCTCATCTCAGATCGCGGGCATAATTAATATCTTGCGCACAGTAGGTACATTTATCTTATTCGGTCACATATCCTGAAAATCGCACACACCCAGAAAACCACATACAAAAGGGCGAAATCAAAAAGTAGGAATACTCACGGTTGCCTGTGACCCGCTCTGACAGAGCAGCAGTGTCTGGTTTAGGCACTGCAAAGGAACGCAAAGTTTCGCAGTGTCGGTATACTACGCAAGAATAAAGAGAGTCAAACAAGACTCGCGCACCACACATCAAGTATTAAAGGACCCCTAATCGCGAAATTTTTCTTTGTGACTTCTTTAATGCAATTTGTACCTTTGTATCTGGTAATCGCGAAATTCAACCGTAAATGCTCTAACTTGTCGTATAATGAATGCTAGCCTCGTTAATTGCAACCAATTTTGCGTAACTTCAAGACGCACGCTTAAAACCATCAGAAACTAGTGCCCCACAGCGCGAGAAGGAGGGGGGGAGCACGGTTTTCAAATCGGAGCCCTGCAGGCGGTAAACATTAAACCGATCTGGGTGTTTCGGTATCTGTTAAGCCTGTTGAGCGCTCATCCCCACAAGAGAGAGAAAAGCGTTCCTGGAAAAAGCAGCCAGAACTGCCTTGAGAGCAGCCCGACAAAAGAGCGAGAGGGGTGAGGAACGACAGGCTTGGTCGGATGTCAGTCGCTCGCCCCGCAAATTTTCTGTGACGTCGACAATACCCGCTCCACTCGTGGAACGTCACACGGGGCCCCGATCTATCGCATACCAGTGGCGATGTCGCGAGGTGCTGCCAACTAAGATGAGCACTCACGCTTACTTTAAAACCAGGTTGAAATATGTTAAAGCTGACGTCCGCCACTAATAACCGGTCAGAAGTGCAAACGTATACGGGACAATCAAACAACGCAAACATCTGAAAGTTTCAGTTTTACAGTTAGGGGTCCGTTATTATAACTGAAACAAAAATCTGCCCGTTTTGACTTTGCTCAGTAGTTCTGAAAAGCGGCAAAACCAGAGCATAAACATATCTCACAATACTGAGCGCTCTCGCAAGCAAGTCCATATGTACCCTGAGCCTAATTGTAACTTGACTCACTAAGACTGACATGATTATGCGCTGGGACTGGCGCACCTTAATTAAGTCAGAGGGTGATTCCAAATCACGTGACTCAAATTCGGTGGCACGATCCTTAACCACACTAACAATCAGCATTTTATGTTGCATCTCCTTCCTATATTAACGTTCAAGGCCCATGTTCTACCTGCTAGCTGGTAAAATGACGAAGAAAAAAGGCTTGCACCCGCAAACTCAATGTTTGCTGCACCAGTACCTCAATGTCTCAACCTTCCGGACCAGATTTATCCGTTCTATATAATAATTTAGCTGATATATAAACGGAACGCTTAATCTCTTCTTCATTAAGCCAGGTGAAGGAACGGCACCGCCCCCGTCCCCCCCCCCCCCCCCCCCCCCCCCCCCCCCCCAAAATTGAACAAGGAACAATTTACCGCCCGCGGCAGCCAAGCCCTTTTCATTAATATGACTTGTCCAGTGCTCTAACAACAGGAGTACAGTAGGCGCTCCTCCACGTGCATTTTGTGGAGAAAGTATATGTAGTAACACTAATAAGTCAGCGCCGGAAAATGCGCAGATCTCCACATGGTAATGTATAATAATAAAAGTTTCTGTCAGTGATTACAGGCGTTCCATTTGCTATGATTTTGGCCGTTGCATTTTCTATCTGACAACGAAGTTTGTGAACTGAAGTGAGATATCTTGTTCTTGTATGTTCATAATTATGTCAGAATTCGAAAATGTCTTAAAATGTCTAATTATTAAGTGCCTTATATCAAGTGGTTCGCTTTGTTAAAATGCTATTAAGTTGCTCTTTAACAAGGCTTTTATTATCTCCGATTCAGCTATGTCCTGTCTTAGGAATAGTCACGCAGAAAACACTTCATAGCTTGCCTTTACGGGTGATATTAAATACATCAGATGTTCAATAAATGCTTGAAAGCATGCATTCTGAGTCGCACGCCTGTATACTACGTGAGAGATAAAAACGCGGAGGTAAACATTCCACTATTCAATGCTGTTAGTTATAAGCATTGATGAACTTGCTGTTATGGATATTGCCCATTTCCTACAATATGAGGCTGCGCAAATTTTTCATTATTCTATAGACTACTGATTCAAAGTCAGGACACTGAATCTCGTGATAAGTTTTGAATGGCACCATTTTAAAGAACAACAACATAAACGAACAAATACGGGAAAACAAACGTTGGAAGGTGAAGCATAAAAATCGATGATGGCGAATATATACGCCCGCAGAACAGAGGATGGTTCGTGAAAATTTATAATCCACTTGTTAACGACTGCAAAGTACAAACGAATCTACGCCGACTTGTGAGCAAAGCTTCCGAAGTGGCATAAAGTTGCCCCTGTCCGGGATTCAAACTTGGGACCAACGTCTTTTTTGTGGGTGGTGTCTGTATCATCTCAGGCAACTAAGCACAAACACTCGCCCAACGTCACATTCTGCTAAATTTTAAATACATTTCGTGAGGGTGAATTAGTGAACAGCTTGGAATGACATAGACACTCAGCCTTGGAAATTGGTTGGAATGCTTGTGTGGTTGAGCAAGTTCATTCAAGAAATAAATCATTCACGCTTCGCAAGACAAATTTACAACAGAAATTTACACAGATGTCTTAGAAAAATGTTCTTCCTAGTTGGCAAAACTTTCAATAAGACTTTTTGGTTGCGTTTGAGGAGTAATGCTAACATAATAAAAGCCAATATATACCCTGGACACGTTGAATGTATCAGGAAGTGAGATGGAGATGGGCGCGGAGCATGTCTGGTTTCCGGTGAGCAGCGTGGTACAGCCGGGAACCACTGTTGAGCCACCCAAGGCGCACAGTGGCGTCAGGGCACTTTGCACACTAGTTAATACGGAACCTGCAATGTAAATGTGCATGGCTTAGAGAATGAATAGGTCGTTTTAACACCAAAAAATACAGTGCACATGAAATGGTTCAAGAACATTTTTCTGCACCAGATGTATTTCGAGAGGCATTTTCACCAGCCTGCTGGAGTCAGCGTTACCATCATTTTTACGAGTATACTCCCGGAGAGCTGAAGGGAAAAATCTGTGCGTTCGTTCTCGGAGTATTCCGAAAGCGCCTTCCTCGAATATTTGTGGCGTCGTTATTTGGCGACAGTCTAAGACGTGCCAAGTAAGTATAAAAACTGTCAAGGCAGTTAGAAAAGTCCGCCTCTGGGTCTGTATTTTCTGCCATCTCCGAAGCAGCACGGCTGTGTCTGATGTGTATTCGAGAAACACGAGTGGCGTTTGACAAAAATGACAAATGAGTCGTGAAATGCACTAACACGAGTAATTTAAACGCCGGAAAAATACCCATCAAGCATTGTATGTCTGGTGATCGTTTGGTTCACCTTGTTAGACGTGTCCTTGCTTGTTCAATGCATCAATGCGCGCCATATACAGAAAATAGCAGGCAAAAAAGAATATCAAGACATCAAATAGCAACCGTTCAGGGATAGATAGAGAGAGAAAAGCAAGGAAAGACAGGGAGGTTAACCAGACCCACGTTCGGTTTGCTACCCTGCACTAGGGGAGAGGGATAAGGGGCCGAAAATATAGACATAGGAATCAGAGAGGGATAACGTACGTGTTGTAGTGGCGCGGTTAGTCAGTCCTAGCAATTTTTTTCGGCTTTCATGTTTGTCGTATTTTTTAGACTCACTTGCTATTCTTTTGTGGCGGTCCCTTTGCGTGTGTGTGAATGCATGTTGCTTTATCTGGCAATAGTTCTTTCAGAAGTTGAATGCGTATTGGTCAAAAACCAATCATTCTTTGTATTCTTTTTCTACCGTCGTTCAAAACTAGAAACTTCCCACCCAAAACGATTAGTTCAGCAAGTTGTATGCGGACCAGCAGGATTTTCATTCGCTGTTCTTACGTACTAAAATTATTTTTGTCTTGCGCACACTTGCCGGCAACCCACTAAGTTTTGAATACAGGTTTTGAATCGTTCTCCATAGTCACAAGAGGTAAAGAAGAACGGTTCTTTGGGCTAGTTGGTTAAAGTGCATATTGAAAGAGTTTGCAGCGCAAGAACGGTAGTGCCGATAGAAAGGCGTAAAAGCGTGGAACCGAAAGCAAAGAGGGACGACACAGAGCTCGTGTCGTCCCTCTTTGCTTTCCGTTCCTCGCTTTTACGCCTTTCTTTCGGCACCACCGTGCTTGCGCTGCGAACACTTTCAATCACCAGAGGTGGTTACTTTGTCGAGAACCGACAAGATCACTGCGTTATGGTGTATGAACGAAATGTATAAATGACTTTTCTACTACATTTCAACCCATATCACGAAACCGTTTCCGTGTATCAGCAGATGTTACAGTAATGCTCCAATGGCAGGCGCATTGAAGTAGCGGGCCCTATTTTCAGGGGTCGTCACCTTGACACTTATTTTAACTTTTGAGGTATCTTTTTGCGCATGCTGGTGTGTGTGCGTCACCTCGATGGCATATTCATTGGTGTCAAATTCTCTTGTGCTTGTTTGAGCACTGTTCAGTTGTCGCTGAATTCTACAGAAATTCACATGTATACACTGACGTATACGTTTCAACGGCTGACACTTCATTGCATTAGCTAGCACTACTAGCATTAACTAACACTATACTAAGGGACTGTCATAATATAAGTTATTGACGAGGGAATAGAGGCGAATGCATTTTAATGTTCTCAGTGCTTAAAAAGCTGCACTCCTCTGCTTAGTTACGGAAAATGAACCGATCGATTCTCTCCACGGTGTCGTGATTGTTCACATGTACGTGCGCTGGCACTTACAAGTTCGTTGCTTTGTCCTAATTTATGACGTCTAACTACGTTGTCCCATTTCAGCCTTAAAAATCACCGTTTTAAGTGCTCGACTTTTCGTTGAATTCTTCAAATGAATTCTGTTTTGTTTCAAGTTCGCAATTAGAGTACTTGTCGTGTAGTTAGTGCAGTAATAAATTTACAGGTTTTAGGTAATGATCAAATTATTGCCTTTTTGTGGGACTGTAGTCGCGTACAGCCCAGATTCATGTCTTGCGGGACGAAGATTTGAGGGCTTATTTATGAAATATTTTTGGCATAAGGAAAACGCCGGTATGTTTATAACAATTCTTACGTCATGGTACTTTCAACGCCAATTAAGTAAACAGCGTTCGCCTGATCCATGAATGTTCTATTGTTTTATACATTACGACTTTGCTTATTCGCATTGACTTTGATATGGTAGGATATGCATATGGGGAAAAAAAGTGCGATTACTGAAGCACCACCTTACAAAAACATACGTTCCCACAGTGAAAGGGATTTTTGCTGAGTTGAGCTTCCCGTATAACATCATAACATTTCCGCCTGACTATTGCCTATCAGCGTGCGTACGTGTGTGTATGTATGTATGTGTTTGCGTGGTACATTATTTTAATAGAGATCACTGGACTGTTCCTTATGCTATTCATGGAATAAACTGTGTAATATGGTGTGTAATGGTGCAGCTTATACCTTTGAGCAGGAATTTACTAGGCTACAAAATTTTTACATTAACTGCTCTTTAGTGTGCCTGTGTGGTGCAATATTTTCGAGAAAACATTAGGTGTAAGCATAACCACTTAAACACCGCCATTTTAATAACATGATTATTGTACGTGGTTGCGAAATGACCAAAATATCGGCAGACTTACCGAAGCCGATCGTTCTCAATACAATGGTAATGACGTCGGTAAATGCGGTGAGGGCGCCTAAGCCGCTCGTTGAAGTCAAAGGCGTGAATAGACACTGCATCAAGGGACGGGAATTGGGTAAAAAATCAAGTTACTGTACTATTCTCCAGCACGATCACTCGCGCAACATGAGGCGGTTTTTTCGAAGTGAATTACAGACTACAGACGTGATTTACAGACGCTTTATTACGCAACGCAGTCAACATTAAAATAACACGTTTTTTATTTCGAATACCTGCCCTCAGGCATAGGGCTTCGTGGTATCAAAAATACACATACAAATTTGCTTCGCGTATAAAGTAACAGCGAACGGTGTTAAGGTTCATGGATCCAGCAGTTGCGGACGGCTGCTCGGCTAGGCCTAAGGCCTGTTACAAGGAGGGGGCGAAGATGGCTTAATTGTACGCCAGTACAAGGTTGCAACAAGTCCGTCGCAGTCACTACTAGGGTTGGGTGTTATTACAGTTGAAGTGCGTCGGTATCAAATGGTACTCGATAACACTATTAAGGGGATATAGTACGACAAACGGTCATCTTGGTTTCAGCTTTGTATCTCAGGATATTTTCCATATTTTACTGCAAAATTTTGCGTGATTAATAAGAAAGCTTTTAGCCTTCACTTTTTTTCGATTTCAACCCGGCGACTTTTGTTACTATTTTGTATTTAGGTACCAAATGCTATACTGGGGTGTAAAAATAAATGTACGTTTTCTCAGAAACGAAAACGTATGACAGTGTAATCTGGCACGCTAATTCCACATGGTAGTGGAATTAACCCCTAGCTCTAAAAACGGGTTCCTACATTTATCTCACAAGAAAAAAAAATATATTGTTCTCACATGTCACGTGCCTTAAGTGAGATTTTCATATGAATAATTTTTTCTCAAATATAACTAAAACAGTTTTATAAGTCTTAGGTTCTGGCTATTCCGAAGGGATTTAGGTATATTATGAGAAAATTTCTGCGCAATTGGTCGTATAGTTTTCCAGAAAAGGTACATCAAGTTTAAAAAATGATCAAACAATTATAGTGACAAACACATGCTTTTATGTTAAGAACACGCGTGGACAGTGCTCGCAACATAAACCAATGTCTACGATACAAAAGCATTACTCCTGGAAAATGTGCAATCAAATATTATGAAAATGGTTGGAAATGAATACATTTACACCATCCAGTTATATTTATTATAAAAAAAATACATACATGCAGACACCATGATGAAAAACAGCATGTAAACAAGCCCTTGCAGTTGTCAGGAGGCACGTCGTTTGGGGCCATTTTTAAATGGCGTTTAGCGCTCCTACGCGTATTTTTGCTCTTCAGAGTTTGTATTGTTTTTTAGTAATCAAATAAAAAAAATCTAATTTTTGGTTGATATACCCTACCATACCCCATTAACACGGCGGAGATTACGTCGAAACACGGAAAAATGCTGCAGAAGATTCCTAAGTATGTTCATATGAGATGAGAACACTAGAGTGTTTCCTTTGGCGCTACAAAATCACTATGCATGCGGCTGAGTCAATGTTTCAAAAAATACTAGTCCAACTGATACGGGGCACAAGTGCCCGCTCCGATTGTAGAGATTATGTCGGTGGCCACATGTTACAAATGGCACACCGCTCACGCAGTGCGCCTACTATTCCTTATGCTTTCTTTCTGATCCCGCCTGATCTACTTTTCTTTCTGATGGAAACTTTTCCTTCGGATGCGGCGATTCCCCTCGCCAACTTCGCAGCTGCGGGTGGTTGATGCGGCAGTTGTTCGCATTGACGTGAGTTCCGCTGGGAAAGGTCACGTGCTTTGCAGACGTGTCTTTCGCGGACGATTTTCGAATACGCACTTGCGCCAACCCAGCTGAGAAATGCTTTCGCGGTAAAAGTAGCAAGCTTTCCTGTGCAACACGAAGTCATTGTACGAGATCAATGTTCTGATCACAAGACGATGCTGGGCGACTGCGGCTGAGGGCGTCCGGCATAGAGGGCACCACCTACAACTGAGGCATTCCAGTGGGGAGCGGCCTAGATTGTCACTAAAACTATTCTTCCTGTCTCTTTCTCTAGCATTGCAAGCTAACTGAAGCAGCGGACCTTGTTAGCAGTACCTTCATCACTATCCAGCACTACGTAATCTGCGCTTAATTACATAAAGGTGGTAACATTTCGAAACAATGGCCATCATTGTCTGCTCTCCCAAACTTTGATGCTTGAGTTGCACAGAGCAATAACACTGATTTAATCATTGCAACCGCTGTGCCGCTGTAACAGATGCATAGCTGTAACCGGAAATGACCATTTGGTGCGAAGAATCATCTAATGTAAATGACTCTGATGCCAAAGTATATCAGAGAGCATAAAACTAGTGTTCGTTCGTTTTAATGCACCGGAAACATTCTCAGGGAGACCTTCACAGACCTGCACATGAATGACATGCAATGGATAGATATCGAAGAACATTTGTATCCTGCGTTTCCGCAGCTTATCAGAAAAGAAAGAGACAATTTTACTTGATAGTGATTTAATGATACATTAGATAACGCAGATTCCTTTGCTTGACCGCAGCACTGAGCGGTAGGGAACAAGGAGGGGTCACTAAAGCCCTGACTATTTCGCAGTAGGTAGTCATTATTACGTGTATTGTAGCAGGCGTAAACTGTGAATAATATTTACAGTGCGACGCATGTGATTGTGCTACTATTTCTACCTAGGATGCACAGGGCGATTTTTACATCATTTAATACTTAGGAACAATAGCTTAAACTCCACCTCACACAAAATCTTGTTAGTAATGTCATCAACGAGTCTTGGTTTGGAGATATGTGTGCAGGCGAGAAAAAAATACTTGCTCCTTATATGTATTTTTTTTGCTTACCGATAGCAGCTTAGTCAGAGCCGTCACGAGTCCACTCTGTGGAGTCATATGGTGAGAAAGAAAGGAAACACTTTAATACAAACTGCATTAAAGTCAAATGAGCAAGACTGTTTTCGAGAGAATACAATTTGAGACGTTTTCGCAATTTTTTCTATATTCCGCGAATTGGGCATATCAGGTGAGAGGTGCACCGACTGCTGTTTATATAATTTTAGCTTTAAGCCTTAATCAGCCTCACCAGCAGCAAAAACCAGCGTTAAAAAGGACGGTACGAAGAGAGCACACGGACACAGACAAGGGGCAGCGCCGTGGTCTTTGTCCTTCCTTCGTCTCGTTCTTTTTAGCGCTGTTTTTATACTGCTAATAATGAACCAACCAGGCCTAAAGAGTACAGTATTGCAGTTCATGTTTCACCAATCAACACGTAGGTGCGATCACGTTGACATTGCTTTTCCGTCATTTGGACATTGTGGTTTGTTAGAAAGGCTTTTACATAGTTAGCGATAGGACTGGTTATTTATATGCGGCGCTATTTATATTTAGTCCGTCCGCACAGACTTGCGAGTATGGGGCCTAGTTGCGAAGACTCGTGAAAGAGGGAAAGGTAGGCAGCATGGTGGCGTTTTAAATCGAATGAAATTGATCGATTGGTATAATTTGCACTCTAGACCACAAGTACCGAAACCCGATGCTCGAGCCACTAGGCTACGAGTGCGTATGAGCCATCGGGTGGAGAACACATTTAGGGGCCCTGCAAGACTTTAACAAGTAACCATACAATGACTTCACTGTCGTTAGTTAGTGTATCACGAACCGATTGCCGCAATAACATTTTGGATCTGTGTAGTACAAACGGATGGGAGTTCATTCTAAAAAGACAGGGCGTGCAAACACGCACACAAGAAGGAAGTCAGGACACCACAAACGCCGGCTAACAACTGAAGAGACGCACAACGGCGGAAAAGAAAGAAGGCACGAAAACTTATCTGCGCATGCCCATGCAACAGGCCTACCTATCAGTCGGGCACGCGTGGCAGTCTACGTGGAAGATAAATGTTCAGGCATTTGATTTCATCTTTATGCAAGTTAATCGACGGTTGGCTCGCGCATGCGCTACCACTATTCTCGATATGCCATGCTTCAACCATCAGGCGCGTTTCTTCATCTCTATGCCGCTTCCACACTATACATTCATCGAATTTTGGCGTGCACTTAAATCTCGACACTGTAAAGATAGATTAGAAGGTGAGCCTCCGGTTAGCGATATCTTATGTTCCAGTAATCTCTGGTTAATGCAACGGCCCGTCTGTCCTACGTAGAAGCGGCCGCACCTGAAAGGGACCTTATACACCACACTTGTACGGCAATCAGTGAATTTGTTGGTGTGTTTCACGAAAGAAATAGCGGTCCCCTTCTTGTCTTTTACTGGCTCTTTCTTCCTCTGCACAATGGCACAAATCTTACCTAGCTTATTGGCAGCCGTGAAAACAGCGCTAACGCCGTATCTACTTCCTATATTCTTTAGCCTGTGAGATACGCAATGAATGTACGGTATACCTACGACACGTTTCTTCCAATCGCTTTCTGCAACCATGCACGGACTTAACATAATGGACTTCTTTAAACGTTCAGCAATAGTGGCCACTGCATCACAAGGATACCCTACATCTAAAAGACGCGTAACCTGTGCGTTGAAGCCATCGCTCATTTTGTGCTCACACGACTTAGTGAGCGCTGACTTAAGGCAAGACATCGCGAAGCCGTCTTTTAGAACCTTCGAGTGCTTCGACGAAAAATTTAACAGCGGTTTCGAAGATCTATGAGAATACTGCCAGCACACGTGGTTCTTCAGAAACGTTAAGGAAATGTCTAGGCACCTCTTTAGGGCACCTAAATGCACCTTTAGGAAATGTCTAGGCAGTTCTCTGAGGCACCTCTTTAGTAAAGCTCAGCCCTCCTCCATTTAATTCAAATTTTTCGCTTACAGAGGTTACCACCGTTTCAAACTCCTCCCCACTACAAAAAATCAAGTAATCGTCCACATAACGAAAAACCTTAATAACCGAATTACCTAAGGCGCCTTCCAAAATTTTGTCAATCTTGCTAAGGTATAAATCACTAAGAACCGGAGCAACCTTAGAACCAATACATATCCCTGATTTCTCCACATAAACGCCTTCCTGCCAACCTACCAGCGTCGACTTAAGTACATGAAAATAATTTCTAGAAAAGCCCCGCTAGAAACACCGCACTTATCCGTGAAAACCGTCTCGTGCCTTTGTTCGTTGATACATTCATTAACACATTTGAAGAAGTCCTCATGCGGCAAAGAGTAATAAAGTTCTTCAATATGCATACTAAAAGCTTTACAACAGCCGGGGTTATCCTCTCAGAGGAACTGAACTAGCGCCTGAGAATTACGCACGCGAAAAGGGTCTCAAAAACTAAGAGGTTAAACAGTTCTGCAAATAACTAGATACAGCGAGTTGCCAGGTGCCTTGCTCTGAAACGATTGCTCGAAACGGAATCTCGTTCTTACGTGTTTTGGCTGAAAAAAAAAATACAATTCTAAACTAAGCGACTTGGCCTTCATGACATTACAGGTTATTCTCTCAAGGTTACGTCGTAACAAAAGGTCGAGAGCACGTTGCCTAACTACCGATGGTTTAAGTTTTACCGTCTTAAAATTCTTTTCTATGGCTGTTAATGCTTTTTCTGAGAACTGTCCGGCATAATTACAAAATACCCTTCCTTATCTGAAGTTACTGGCCCCAGTTTCTTCTCGACACAGTAATTAACTAAAGGCCGGAAAGGATCAGGACAGCTGAGATGCATATTAGAACCCTTGACCCTAGCAACGCAGTCTGAAATGCACTGGGAGAGTTCTCCTTCAGGAACGAGTCTAGTGATTGTACGCGGCAAACTTAAAACGTCTATTGGCTTCAGGTTCGGCTTAAAACAGTATTTGGGACCTAAGGCTAGGGTTTTGCAGTGACTATCATCTAAGGCATGTGAGTTACAGGCATTGTATGGAAATGCACTAAATGCGTCGTCATTTTTGTATATTATATGACAGATGTTTCACATGCGGTATAGTAATGTTATATATGAGCCTACTATAAACATCGGAGATTTCTTTCATACAGTAAATGGACGCACACGCGTTCTTATGAGGGACCATGGTAGGTTATAAGCTGAGAAAAAATGCAAGCGCCGCCCCCAGAACTGCGGCACGCCTGTCATTCATCTGTGTAAGTGAATCGTGATGGGCCGGTTGCATTCTAACGGCAAGTACTTTTTCGCTGCTAATATAAAGAGTACGCTTGTTAATTATTATCAGTCGTCCAATTTTAGAATATTACGTTTGGCTGCGCAGTGATGTCGGAACCTTAGCTGAAATTTGGCAGGAAGTTCAAGTTTTCGACCGATAACTAGCGACACCAACACGTGTCTGTATGGGAAAATCACCTACATGAAATACGCGCAAGGGGCTTGGCGTCACGGAAATTAGTAAATGCGACAAGACAGGGCATCTATGCATAGGATCTATGCATTTCTCTGCGTGGGACCGCGACTGCTTTGGGCGGAGCTCACATTTATTTTTAGGCTGTAACCGACTATACTGAACATTAGCTAACTAGGATTAGCATGGATATTCTGCGAACAGAAAATGTGGTTGGGTGCGCCTTTGCGTGTTTACCCTAACAGGCAAAAGTATTTTCTCAAAATTGATTCTCGGTGGGAAATTATTCTCGGGTGTAAGAGATTTGTTCAGGATGTTTGATTTTTTTCTGCTAATGGCGCTAACTAACGGTAAACGTGACTAACACGTTTGGCGAGCTTGTTTTATACCTACGATTACTGTGACCCCCAATGGCAGTCTGGGAATAATATGATATATTTAAAGAATCTGTTAAAAATCTTCAAGAAGAGGCGTATTTAAGAGCTGAACCAGTGCCAGAGGAACACTATATTTATCAGAGACTTCAGTGTAATACTTACCGCAGATGTAGAGCAAAAGTTAAGCGATGTTCCAAAGCACTGTAATGAAAGAGAAGCATGCAGTGAGGGCCAACGGAGCGAAACATAAAAAGAGCCATTTGTGTATGAAGCATTCACCTACATGCTACTATGCAAAAAAGGGCAAGAAAGGAAAAAAAAAATCCCACAGGGAAAACGGAGCAGAAAATGAGCCCACAAAAATATATAACACCGATTCATCGCGTATTTTTACATTGTGCGTCTCAGTTCTCGTTGTGCGAGCATGTGAGTCGTCTTTGTTTCACTGATGGCTTTTAATACTGTGTCCGTAATTCGATCCACTCGCGTTTTGAAAGGAAGCCAAGGTATTAAGCTTGAAATCGAGTTTTTGCCCTTAGATTGATGAATAGCACCGGAGGCCTCAAATGAGTTTTAGTGTCAATAAGCCTTCGTATTTTGTTGTCATATTTCTCTCGCACATGGACATTTTATCACTGTTGCCCCTACAGACGACAGTTTTCTTTTTGCAGCCAGCAAGATCTCACACAGGTTTTCAATTTCTCAGCGTCAATCGATGCATCGAAGACAGCTAAACAGGGAGTCTCTACGATGGAATATGCCCTATTGAGGAGGACACGAACAACACCTCTCTTTCCTACTCGGTCAAAGTAGAACTGCAGCAGAGTTAGTAGGATGAGCTTGTATTGTTTGTGGGTTTTGCAATGACTTCCTTCATTTCCCATAAAGTAAATAGTTTAATGTACTATGCTACTTTAAAACATGAAGAGGAGCTCAAAAAATTTGTACGTGGAAACAATTGTTATATTAGGCGCACGTCCAATTCACGAACACAAGTCTCTTTAAAGAAGTCGCGTCGCGGGCGTTAGCGGTATCCTTGTTTGTCTTGGGTAGATAACATTACTATCGGCTGATCGAAAAACAGATATAACAGTGTAAAGTAAAAGAAAGAAACGATAATATATGCTTCCTAAAGGACATGAACGCGAACGCGGTGTAATAGTGATGTGTCGGAGTGAAATTCGTTAACTAGATGCACCTGCGTGAAATAATGACAAATCAGCACTCTCTTGTTAGATTGCGATTAACAGAAACCACTTTTGCGAGACCTCATAAGTAACCATGTCATGAAGAATTATAATTTTTTTAGATCTAAAGTGATCGCTAAGGGAATCAACGAATGAAGTCTATCTAAAGTCGCTACCCTTCCATTTTCGAACGCCAAAGTCTACAAATAGCGGTGGGAATAACTCTTTGGGCCAATAAAACTTGCTGATCGGCAACTTCGAGGTTATAGGGAGTGTCCGGTGACTGGAATGAGCAGCTTCACTAAAATAATCCCGCTGAAATCACATGAGAACGATATCACCGTACAAGCGAATAAATAATTACACAAGCATTTCGCAAGATTGGTCAGGCAAGTCCACTTGCCTGAAGCACTGTGGACTGCTTGTGGGCACTGCATTTTTATCGAGCTTTCAAACGAAGGTTGAGTGCCTAAAAAGTCAAGTGCAACATACCTGTCCAAGATTCAGAATACCTGGTAAAGTTACATTGATGCAGTTGCCGCCTAGAAACAGGAAAATAAAGATTCAGGAAAGCGTCATAGGAAAATGAACGTTTACAATCGAAGGTACAAAGTACAATGAATCCTATAATGCTGCACTTCAGTCACCTTGCGTTTTCTTCAGCGTGTGCATGGAACAATAGACAAATTCTTCGGAGATGGGATAATACCTCAAACATATTAATCGACCGAAGAGGGAAGTAAATTTTATCCTTATGCTGCCTTTATGTATCGGCGCTCGTGTTTGCATATCTTGCGGTTATAATTTTAGTAGCGTTACGAAAAACGAAATAAAAAAATAGAGAGAACAATATTCTTGTGAGAGGTATGTGCATGTTTAGAAGTATCTGCGACAAAAGCTTGGTACATTTGATCAGCACATCGTAATGTACGTCCTTCAGGAGGGAGCTGATTCAAGCATCTCCACAATCTGGTTATTACATAATCTTAACGAAAGATAGGTGTGATTTAAAAGCTTTGATTTCTGTCACTGCTTCCTATCAATGGGACCAATAACCAGACCTAGAGACTAACGGTACACATGCTCCTGTAATCATGCACCCTCTTTTCACTGACAAAATCACGTCGATTGACTTTACTTGTAAAGTTTGTACCCACGCATTGTGGGTGAGTTCTTTCCTAGAAGGTAAAATTGACTTCTATATGACAATTTTCAGGGTAGAGGGCAGTGTGCAATCGTGATTCCAACAGTTTCTAACAGCGCAGCTGTTGATGCTCGGCAAATTCCCGTGTAGCGTCTGCGACACTATCATCATCATGAACGGCGACCTTCCTTCGTATTCTGCTTCAATGTCTGCTTATCTTCCCGAACACATGCGCTCGGCACGTACTCTCCCGCTCCGCTTATTTGGCCGCGGTGAGATGCAATAACTAGGATGGACGAGCGAACGAGCACGAAGAGAGAGAAAGAAAGAGATACAGAGAAGAAAATAAAAAGAAACACGCAAAAACAGTAAAAGAAAAGCAGAGAGAGAGAAGCGAGGGAAAGAAAGAAATATAATGAAATACAGAGAGAAAAAAAGAAATACAAACAAACACGTCAAAGAGATAGAAAAAACAAAGAGCAAGAGAAAGTCAAAGAAAAGGAAGAAAAAAGAAAGAGTAAAATAAACATTCTAAAAAGACAAGGCGTGCGAATACGGACACAAGAAAGACGCCACAACACCACAAAAAGGCACAATCGGCGTTTTTGGTGTCATGACATCTTTCACGTGTCCGTGCTTGCACGCACTGTCTATTTAGAATGAATATTTACCAACTAGCTCAGCTCTCTGTTATTCAAAAGAAAATGAAGATAGACATGGAAGGACATCGATCGGCCCAACGCGGTGCTGCACCCGACGTCTCCTGGTCCTAGACAGTCCGTGGTCCTGCCCTGAGCTTCCTTATCCAAGTCGTGTTCACCCTCAGCGGTTCCTTCAAGGGTGTCTACGTGCATCCTACTGCGGGGGTGCGGCCGAATCGGGCGGTGCTCTTAGACATCTCAACCTAATGTCTCTTTCGTGTCCCGGCCAGGCATATTCTGCCTGGTCGGCTTCCCTTGCTAACAATGATCTGCCAATCGATCTTTTTTTGCGCAGTGGTCTGAACAGCGTTCCTGTGGCCCTGGTTCCAACCAATGGGGAATCCATTCGCATGAAAAACCCGAGAATAATTCAGGAAGAGCTCCGGAAGATAACTGATCATTTCCAACTGATCACCGAGGTGCGTCAGTTTGGACGTGGTGGCATTCTGTGCTGCTCGCCGGACCAGGCCTGCATCACAGATCTTCTGAAATGCACAACGTTTGCCTCTCATCCGGTGAGCTGTTTCGTGCCGGCCCATTTGGCCTGTGTGAAGGGTCTAGTTCGTGGCGTGGACTCGAGCCTTACACCACTAGAGATACTAGAAATGTTTGCCGTAGCAGGAGCAGTGTCCGTATTCCGGTGCTCGCGTAACGTTGAGAACAAGAAGGTCCCTACAGAGTCGGTGATCGTGACATTTGCCGGCACGACTCGTCCGACCGAAATTAAAGCATGGCCTCTGATTTATCGTGTTGAAGCGCTATCCCCTCGCCCACTTCAGTGTAGAAAATGCTGGAGGTACGGACATACCTTAAAGGGATGCAGATCGGAGGTGAGGTGCCGTACATGCGCTGAACAACACAATACTAATGATTGCTCAACCCAAGAAGTGAGATGTTGTTTATGTAGTGGACTTCACGCAGCTGATGATGAAGGTTGCCCTATGAGGACACAGGAGTTGCAACTCCTAGAGATAATTGAACAGAAACGATGCTCCCGGCGTGAGGCCCGATCTGTTCTTTCAGAGCGCTCACGTGGCTATGCCACCGCTGCCAACCGGGCCAATCAGACGCTCGACTCGTCGCTGACGGATATAATAGCATCAACGGTGGAAAGATCGATGACGAAGTTGATGGAAACTTTATTTGTGAGCCTAACCGAATCATTGGCACAAGTAGTGAATACTCAATTGACACAAATCTTGCAGGGCGGTAATCGATATGCTGAGAATCCTTTACTACCTTCTCCAGGTGAGATTACTGAGGTTTCATCTGAACCAGGCCCTTCGAAACCAAAGCCAAGCACGTCGAACACAGGCCGTAAACTAATTGTACCTACTGAACACGAGGTAGATTGGAGCTCTGACTCCGGATCCCATGACTCGATGCCGGAAAAAATGGACCTTGATTCAAGAAAAATGAAAAGACGTGCTTCCCCTGAAGCACAGGGGTCTTCACAGAACTCCAAAGCAAAGAGTAAGAAGTACCAGAAGGAAACCTCATCAAAAAAGGATTTCTTGAAGGATAGCATTTTGGAGAAAGCAGTGAGTGCTGCTGGTATTTCACCAAAATAGGCAGTCTAAAAGTATTACAGTGGAATTGCCGTTCTATTTTTTCAGCAACTACCGACTTATTCCATCTTTGTGATCATTATTCCCCCGATGTTATTGTTTTACAAGAAACTTGGCTTTCAGAGGAAAAGTGCTTTAAAATTAAAAATTACCGCTCATTTAGATTAGACCGGCCCTCTCGCGGTGGCGGTTTGGCAATTTTTATATCCTCCAAAATTGCTCATAGAGCGAAAATTACATATCAGTTAATGACTTCAGATAGCGAGGTTCTAGCATTAGACATTACTATTCCGGGATACCTCCCATTTTCGTTAATTAATTCATATTTTCCAGCGGGTGTTCAAAATTCTGCCGTTCTAGATACCGTAGTTTCAAATTGCCGCAAAGATATTATATTAGTGGGGGACTTCAATTGTCACCATATTTCGTGGGGTTTTAAAACTGACTTGAATGGGAAGCGTCTGTGGGATTGGGCTAATAAGAATAACTTGATGTGTATCAACACCAGAACTCCCACGTTTGTGTATAATCAGTCTTATTCTGTGCTTGACCTGACTTTTTCTAGTGTTAATTTGTCCATCTCAACATGGTCTGCTATTAATTCTGGCACAAGTAGCGACCATATGCCTATATTTTTTGAGATGGTATGCCCAGTAACCTCCATGATTCGACCACCGGTTACGCATGTAAATTTCAGTACATTTGGAAAATTACTACGAGCGGCTATATCTAACCGAGCAGATGATAGGGAACCAGACGCTATCAGATTAAGCGACATCCTAAAAGAATCGTTGAATAAGTCCAAATTCACCATACACAGCTCCAAAAGCTCTTCGACCAACCCTTGGTGGAATGCGGACTGTTCGTGGGCGTATAGATTAAGAAAAGCTGCATGGAAAAAATTACTTTTCAACCAGTGCCCTCGCAACTGGAGTGACTATAAGTATGCCGCCGCGAGTTTTAAAAGAACCGTTGCCATTGCGAAGGACAAATTCGACAGTGAACGTTCTGAGTTTCTCTCAAAGACAGCAAACAGAAAAGCACTATTTCGCTTTCTGAGAACCAAGAAAGTTCTTCCAGTCCTGAAAACCGTAGAATCTGTAGTATCAACACCAAGTGAACTGAAGTCCTTTCTTGAAGACATCGCTCAGGGCCTAGAGAGTCGCTTTACGACTGTTCTCTTATACCAACCCCAGACCCCTAAGAGGGGTGAGGATTTTGAAGAGGTCACAGCTGCTGAGCTAGTAAATGTGGTAAGAACGCTGCCTAATTCCACTCCAGGTCCTGATGGTATCACGACGTCGGTAATAAAAGCAGTACATAAAATATACCCCCTTGGCCTACTCGAAATTGTGAATCACTCAATAAGAAATTCTTGGATCCCAGCTGATTGGAGAGTTGCAAAAGTTATTCCATTATTAAAAAAGCAAGGCGCGGGGTTTACCTTAGATAATATCAGGCCTATAGCACTCACATCAAATCTAGTTAAACTCGTCGAGAGAATTTTACATAGCCGGGTAGATCGCTGGATGTCAGAAAAAAATGACACTGAGCCCATGTCAATTTGGTTTCAGGCGTGGTTGTTCCATTTGGTGTGCACATGTTGATCTAGAAAGTAGAATACAGCTTGCTCGATATCAGAAACAATATTCAGCTTTAGTAACCTTAGATGTCACCAAAGCCTATGACAGTGTGGAGCATGTGAAACTGATAAATTCGCTTCAGAACTTAGGACTGCCAGAATACTTTGTGGCATGGGTCTATGCTTTCTTGAGGGATAGAGAATTTTATTGCTCGCAATCTGGTGTCACTTCTTCAAAATATAAGCAAACGAGAGGCCTCCCGCAGGGTTCAGTGTTATCACCCTTATTATTTAATATTCTACTATGTTCTATTCCCATACAGCAGAACGTGCAGGTGTATGTGTATGCCGATGATATCGCATTTTTCGCTACGTCAGCAGACATTCACACTCTTTACCAAATCCTGCAGAAATATATGAATAGCTTGGAAACGTGGCTAGAGGGTATTAATTTATCGCTAAATATTAATAAAAGTGCAATTGTTGTTTTCGCACAAAATGTACCAGTGCAAATTTCATTACTTTACCGACAAGCCGTGATACCTCAGGTCGAGTCAGTTAGGTATTTAGGAGTAACCTATACCGACAAACTTGATTGGAGACCCCATATAGAAAACATGGCTACTAAGGGAGCACGCGCAGTAGGGATGCTGCGTAGGCTCAGCAATAAACGTGCCGGTTTGCGCAGAGACGTGCTCGTCATGATTTATTGCATGTACATTCGACCAATTCTAGAATTCGGCTGCGTTTTTTTTTCTGGCGCTCCGGCTTATAAAATTCGACCATTGGTTTTGTTAGAACGTGAATCATTACGATTATGTTTGGGGCTACCAAAATTTGTTGCAAACAATATTCTATACGAAGAATCACGCCTGCCGTCTCTTATCAAAAGATTTCATATTTTAACAGTACGTACATTCCTAAAGATCTATGCTTCTCCACAGAGGAGGTCACAGTATGTCTTCATTAACCAGCAAGCCTCATTTTTTAACCACCAATGGTCTAGATTACGTTGCCCCCAGGTCATTTTTACACAGAGACTTTTGGACCCATTAAAAGTTCACCTCTGGGAAGTACAGATACTCAGCACTGTAGAAACAATTAGGATTGAATTTGATGATATATATCCCAAGAACGCGAAAAATTTACCATATAAATATCTAAATTGCATTTTGGAAGATCATCTGGCCACTTTAGAAACAAACACTGTGATAGCGACTGATGCGTCCGTTTGTGAAGAGAAGGCAGGTGTGGGAATTGTATCATTCTCTCTAGACTGGTCATTCTCGATTCGGTTACCGGACTTCACCCCTATTTACCAGGCTGAATTGCTGGCAATAGTCCTAGCATTGAGTAAATTGCCCCAGTGTCTATCAGCAGTGGTTGTACTAACAGACTGCCTCTCTGTCTGTTCTGCGTTAAGTGCACCTAATTTATCGAGTACCATACAGACGTTCTATTCGCTGATTCCCAGGCATGTACGGCTGGTTCGATTAGTGTGGGTACCAGGCCATAGAGGGCTACCACTCAATGAATATGCGGATGCAATGGCAATATCATCCCATGATGGACCTATTTTGTCTGTATTGCCCACGTCAGCGTATGTCGCAGCAGCGAGATTTGAAAAGCGTACAACGGCCAATAACTTCGATAAATCTCCTTTGTTTTCATCAGATTTCCCACAACTAAAGCTTCCTTGGAAGAGCAGATGGTGTTCATCTAGGAAGGAAGAAATACTAATTACAAGGCTACGCTGTCGAGTCCCACCACTGAACTTTTACCTTCACAGGTCGGGTCTGGCTCAGTCACCGTTATGCCTCCACTGTAATGAGAGGGAATCTCTGGAGCACTTCTTTTTGACGTGCCGAAGATTTAAAACACAAAGAAAAAGACTACTAGAAGAACCCCTGCGGAAGGTGGGCTTGAATTTGTCACTTCCGGTGATTCTTTCATTTGGGGCAACCATATTTGGTTTTAGCCACAGGAGCGTTTTCAACGCTGTCTCTAATTTTTTACGAGAATCCAAAAGAATTGAATGTTGAGTGTAGCCTCAGTTGTCTTATATTCAACTGTATATATCTATTTTTATTATTGTTCTTGTTGTTTACATATAGGCGTTTTTTTTCTCTTCTTTAAATCTTGCGAGTTTATATGTAAAGGCTAAACATTTCATTTCAACTTTTTCCTTCACGAAGTGAATTAGTTTCCTAAGCAAAGCACCGTCCGCTTCATGGCCTATCCCCCGCAGTGGGTTGAGCCAAAGTACTGAGGAACCAACCAACCAACCAGCTCCGCGTACTTCAGGCTTGGTTGGCACCACTGTTGCGAAGGTGCCATTGTTGTTGTCATATTCGCCCTTATCTGCCCACTTTCGACGAAAAGAAAGCTTCAGTGGGCAGGAATTGAGGACTCAGCAACTTGAGAGCTGCCATTTAGTCCGGAAAACTTGCGATCTTACTCGAATTAAAAAATCTGAATATTTCAAGGCGTTTCAGATTATAGTTCGTCTTCTCAGAAATGACTTCCTCTTGGAACTAGGATACTGTAGTGAACGCCATTATGCTTTATCTGAGCAATTACGTGAAGCTCTTCTCGTACGATCAAAGTGCCAAATGTTGGCATAAACTCTCAGAGAACTCACCGGGCCAGAACACACTTGAGTACTGACTACAGGTCTATTTCCTTGCTGCATCAATATACGTATCCTTAGCTTTTCGCACAACAGAGTTCTTTCTCTTAAAAGGATAAAGTTCCAACGCTAAACTGGCCTAAATTTGTCTGGGTGTTTCGTCAACGAGTCAACTGTGCTGTACATCGGAACGAAGAGATAGAGAGCAAAAATATCCCCCTGCCCTAAAAGAAACATATCTTAGCAGTGAAATTTCTCACCAGTCGGAAGAGAAGCGAAAGCCGCTGGCACTAGGAGTGCCAAAACAAAAAGTACAGGTGACATAGCTTAAGCTATATGGGGCTCAAGTCCGACTTGAATCTGCACAGCGTGAGGCTACCAAGATCTTGTGAGGCTATCCGGCGTCATGCGGCTGCATATATAGCCAAACCACGCCACACACAAATCGACGGCACGCGATGACGTTAAAAATAAAGAATAAAATACCTGATCTGTTTGAGCCCAAATTTAGCCCCTGTGTTGCTGTAGCCATTATGTTAAAAACATTCGTACACTCATTTAACATTTTGTGGAACATAGTGACACGTGTTCTAAATGAGGTATATTGCCCTTAGTATCATGCGTTGTACGCGCAAAGAAGCACACTTGTTTGCCTTTTGTATGATTTTTTCCTTATTATATGTGCCGACCTCAATCTGATTCGGATGCGCTTAGCGTACTGAAACTTCCGCAAGGAAATAAAGGGAAAAATATCTTTTAGCCGGACTTGTATGCGTGTCCTACACATGACGTAGCTTGACAGTAGTGAAATATTTCGCTTCGAAAACAAGCTATGAGACCTTGTCGCTTCCGTGTTTCGTGCATCGTGCGGAACGACTAAAGCTAACCGGAAGTACAAGGTCGTCACTACAAAAATAATTCGAGAGCCCTCTCGTGTTCTCGCAGCTGACGCTGCAGCTAAGTACACCTGATTCATGAGCGGATATGGTAGTAAAAAAAAAAATGAAACCCGGGTGTTCTGCAAGCGGGGTCATGAATGAAATACGGTGTCGGCAAGGTGATCACGATGGCGGAACTGCACACGCCTCTCCACTTAATTTAATAGTTGGCCATTTTTATCACGAGAATGTGAACGCGAAACATGATATTATTGCCACACAACTGTATTAGCAACCATGGCGCTGAATAAAGATCACTAAGCATTTCCTAGAGAAAGACATGAGGTGGTAATTTTGGGCTTTAGGGGAATTTTGGTATCTGCCCAAGTATCTGATTTTGGATCCTTTAAAAGAACGCAGTTCTGCGGCAGGTGTGCTGCATTACTTGGAAGAATGTTTTCGCGAAAAACTGATGTGCATCTATTCATGCCTTAAACTTACTTATTTGTATCATTTGTTTCACATGCCAACACCGCGATGCGTGTATGAGTCATGTTGTAGTAGAGAGCTCTGAAAATTTCGACCACCTGGGCTTCGGTAACGTGCAGTAAAATTTCAGTGACATAAGTGCCTCTGACGTTATGGAATATATGAAGCATGCATATTATAAGGGTGCTCTGCAGAAAAGCAGAAATGCACTTTATTATGTCGGGCTTTAGGTTAAGCCTGTTCAAATGTGTGAGAAAAGACGAGTGTGCGAAAGTGAAAGTGTCAGTGGAAGTACTAACAATATCCCTAAAATCTAAAGCTGGTTTTCTGCAAAAGTTTATTATCTTCGAATAACAGGCGTGCTTTAAGGAAGCCGTTCTTTTGACGAATGTTTAAGCATAACGATCCACGGATATATTAAGGGAAGCACTTGCAGCATAGGGACTTGTCAACCAAGTTGGAGACTACGTTGACGAAATTTTAGATTACCGTTACAGCGCCAAACCTTGTGTAACAAGCACGCGCTGTTTGTCGCTTACGTTTACTCCATCGTGTATTTCGACGAGCAAGGTGCTTTAACAAGCACTGACAGTAAAACGAAAAGTTGTGAGCGATGACACGAAAAATTAGGAGCTATGAAGGAATTCATAATTGAAGGTAGTCGAACTCGTCGTACATGGTCAACTTGACACAGAAGAGTCAAGTTGACCGTTTAGGACCCTAGATTACCGTGCCGCTACAAATAAAGAAGGGGACACGGGGGTCGCAAGCACCAAATGAGGTCTTGCACGAAGCGCCGAGCGCATGCGGCAAGGAAGACAATACGACACATGTCGCGAAACGGAGAATGCGGCAAAAAGACGCATGATGCTGAAATGGAAAACTTTAAAGGGGCTCGCGCTAAATTCTAAAGGGACTAACTGGACAGGCATTTCGGATTTATAGGGTACGTGGTCGTTAATGGTTCGAAATTCTGTCACGCCTGTTTCGTGTGCTAAACAGCTTCGCAGGTCGTTGACTTTTCAGAGAGTTGAATGACTCATTTTTTTACGATAGCCGTCCTCTGGGAATGTTCTCTCAAACTAGCGCTTTTCCTTCGAGCCATTCGATCCCTGCGTTCAATTTCATCGGGACTCAAATATACAAGAATTCCATTGGTGGGTGTCCTTCACATGCTTGTTTTTTTAAGGAGGAAGTTTTACATATCTCATTAGTAGAGAAACCTAGTGGCATGCAGCGCCGGCAACAGAGATGGTACCACAGTCATGCCACCAAGTGAAGACGTCACAATGGCATCATCAGGGCCGGTATATTATGACGCCACCATGGCGTCACAATGGCGTAATGAATGAAGACTGGTTAGGACATCAGCTGAAGACGTCATCGCATGACATTTGTTGATAAGACTAAAACATAGCGCGCGACAGAAGAAGAGAAAAACGAGTGACGGTGCGTGGTACGGCGATCTTGGCTTTTTCTGCTGGAATAAACGGCAGCTATGGGACGCGCTGTTCTATCTCTTCAGCGTATTGTCCTCAAAATCCAGTTCATCTTGGAATGAAGTCTTTAGACTTTACGGCATTGTCGTTTGGTCAAAGGTGAGGCGCTACCGCAGGTAGTGCAACGTCTGGTAAGGCGTAAAAAGCCTGAAAGGTTCGGGGCATGGGATCACGTTATCCAATTGACTGATACTGTCCAATATTAATGAGAACAGAAAATAATGCCAAAGAAAGTATAGGAGATGTTATTTGTAATAATTGGGATATAAATGCGAAGAAAGTGAAGTGGACGAAAAGACAACTTGCCGCCGGCAGGGACCGAACCTTCGACCTTCCAATAGCGCGTCCGATGCTCTACCACTCAGCTACGGCGGCGGTCATCGCCCCATCCACTTTATTGGCTATATATGTGCATTTAAACCTAGGAGTGTGTGTGAACATACGCACGAGTAACAAACAAAAACAACGGATAATTAATTCACTAACGATGCGGCCGGTGGCCAGTGCACTGTCCACAACGGTAGTAACTAAATAAACGCTGACAACATAGCTGTTGCGGTTATTCCAATCTGTGACTGTTTGCGGAAAAAAAAGCAACGCTTAAAACATTCATTATGGCAGCCATAAGGTTTGATGTTTAGGTCATGTCTCCGACGTGTCAAATAACCGAAAGAAAATGAAATACATTCGCTAATGTCAACCTCGTATGCCCTTTTATTAATCCTTATAAAAATTTTAGTCGTGATGACTCATTTCTCTCGGATAAAGAGATTACGTTAGCGCGCGTTCGAAGGTCAGCAACTGATATACGTTTGAAATTGTTATGAATGAATGTTACAACTCATTTTAGGACAATCTCAAGGTGATCAGCTTTAGCTCTTGTGTTTTTCAGCTTCACCCCACAATATTGCAGCATAATATAGAAATACAAAAGTGATAGGTCAACTGAATAATATGCCAATCTTCAGCATGGGTAGGTAGAGCTACTGCTCTTCTCTGGAATAATTATTTCCGGTGAGCGGATGTTATTCTTCGGTACGTTATATTCCCCCCCAAAAATGTTTAAATGGTACTTTGGAGTTTACAGATATCCTAAGAAATGAAGTTTAAACTTCGCGGAAGAAATTTGTTTAGCTGTCAATTAAGCATGAAAAATCAGCCGTGATTTATGCGTGTGGCTTGTGAATATCGAGCTTTACATTGGTTGGAGCCGCAGAAAAAGCTGCAAATTGGTGCAATTGTATATAGCTTCTGGTTCCCTGCAGCCATGAAACAGTCTTATCAGCTTTTTGGTGTGTGGGTGGGCATGGTCTCGTTCGAACATGCAGTAAAAAGAACAATCCCATTTGTCAGTGTTATTAAATTTTATAGAGCCAAGTGGTAAACATTGCAGTGAAGATTCCTGCATACATTTGTTATACATAGAAAGTAGTTTGAGCTGAAAAACGTATGACAGATATCACCAATGTTAGCTTATTTGCGCAATCTAAAAATTCCGAGGATATATTATTAGCCCTCGGTGTAAGTAAGACATTCGTACGGAGGGGGGGGGGGTAAATTCATTCACACGTGGCAGTGGCAGGGAACACGAGTATTTCCGGACCCACACATGCCATTGCTGATTGCAGCCTATGTGTAACATCCTGCTCAACACTTGGGGCGAGGACACTTATGAATCTGTCTTTGTCGTGAACGTAGGCACCCTCCCGTGGGATTGATTTGTCAAAGCAGCCTTGTACCGTCTAACAGTCCTATTTTATTCAGTGATTCGGCATTTTTTTCACAACCATTATCAGCGATGCTAGAAATCCCTAACAAGTTCGTGTGTGTGAACGTAGATCGTGAGATGCTTTTCAAATGCACAAGAAATGACGCTGACTAAATTGTTTATGATGCTGTCTACTGAAGACTGCTTTACAAATTCGACGGCTAGCTTGCCTGCACTGCACTGCGCAGCAGTGCAGTGCAGTGCAATCCACCATGCTACAATAACTTGAGCAGCGTCTGCCATCCATCGGAATTCCATAATAAAAGAAAAAACGTTGTTTGAATATAGCCAGTAGGTAAATACCGTGTCAGTTTATGCGTACCAGGAGATAACTAAGAAATTTGACGTATGCACTGCAGCCAGGCGGAAATACTATTTCCTCACGAATATACAGGATGCCCCAGGTATCTCTAGCCAGAGTTTAAAAAATGTGCCGACGCGCACTATGGCGACGCGACGAAGTGCACGTTGTCGATCATTGCCTGCATTAAGTCACACTATTTCGTTCCTTCCTAAGTGCCTAAGTAGGAATTTTTATTTAACTAACTTTTCAAGCAACGCAGCCGGGCAAAAAATTTATATGAGAAAATTGTAGGTCGGTTGTAAAAAGTCCGATAAGACAGTTTGTAACTTCATATCTCTTAAGTATTAGTGTTTTTCTGCTTAATAATGATGCCTGCGAAATACAAAGAAATAGTACCACGCGACATTCCCACTTACGCAGCTATGCGCGCTGTGATTTCAGTGTTCCCCAACGTTCCGCGTACAAACAACCACACTTGGCCGGGTCTGCTGCTTCGACAGGACATCTGAAGGAAAAGAATTGTAACGCAAAGCAACACGCGGACAGACAAAGACGACGGGACTGGCGCTAACTTGCAACTGTGTTTATTGAAAGAAACATACCTACATATATAAGCAACAAAAGAGAAGCAAGGGCATCACACTCGCAATAATGAGGCAGAAAACTAAGCGCGAAATCATATCTGAAAGCATTTTCCGCAGGAAATCATATTTGGCAAACATTGCATAACAAGAACGCTCCATGACTTTGGCGCTTGCACGCGTGTTCTACACATTGCTATTTTGAAACTGCTAGATGAAGGAAAAAAGAACCAAAGCACAAGCAACAACAACAAAAAAAAACTTGCAGATCATTCATAAGATTGGTTCTTACATGGCGATAGCAACGGTTCTGGATGAACAGAAACTAGGAAACAAGGCGTCATACGTGAAAGCGATGCTTGGGTATACATCACAGACGAAGTATTCCGAGCAAACCCAATCAGAATACCAAAGAACAAAAAATCTTTTTTCTCAAACGGGAGCGCGCGTGCTTCTGCAAGCAGATATGTAATGAGAAAACGACAACAAAACTTAAAGATCCAATGGGGTACGTCAAAAAAACAAATGATCGGACAAGAAATAACGGGAACAAGACAAACGTACAAGGGGGTGTCAATAAAACAGCAAATGTGAAAGTAAGACAAACCGAATGACGTGAAAATTAAACCTGTCCTTCCAAGGTCACTTCATTATTCATGTCCACTTTACTTTCTTCACATTTATATTCTAAATACTACAAATAACACCCCCTATACTTTCCTTGGCGTTATTATCTGTTAGTTCTCATTAATATTGTGTCTAACAAAGATAAACGAGCCCTTAAGAGTCATCTTCTTTCCTTCATTCATAGCGAGGGTCTCGTCCTGGCAGACCTAATGCCTTCAGGTAGTATGCGAGGGATTATTGGTCAGCTGCCAGCTCGTAAAAAAGATCACGTGCTACGTGACGCCAACAGGCAAAAAAGAGTGTTCCACACTCGCCGCCACGGCTGCGATTGGCGCTGACTAACACTCCTAGGTTTAATCAACATATATACCCACAAAGTGGACGGGAGGATGACCGCCGCCGTAGCTCAGTGGTAGAGCATCGGACGCGTTATTCGAAGGTGGCAGGTTTGGTCCCTGCCGGCGGCAAGTCATCTTTTCGTCCACATTACTTTCTTCACATTTATATTCTAAATACTAGAGATAACACCCCCTATACTTTCCTTGGGGTTATTGTCTCTTAGTTCTCATTAATATTGTGTCTAACAAAGATAAACGAGCCCTTAAGAGTCATCTTTTTTCCTTCATTCATTATTCATGAGTGTTATTGAAGGCGTGCTAATGCAGTTGTCACCGGTCTTTAAAATATAGTAGGCTTCAACTATCTCCCTTTCCGTCCTATCTAGCGCCCTCTTTAGAAAACTTCTGCGAGGAAATTCAGGTGTGCACCCGTATCACCCGTAAAACGTACGATGACGCACGTTTTACTAGCGGCAGCACAAGTGATGACCACTGCGTCGGCTTATCGCTGTCATGAACCACCGCGATGGAAGCAGATCGTTTGTACGCGGAACGTTAGCGAACACCGCAGTCACGGCGCGCATATGAGCGCAAGCGGGCATATCTCACGTGGTATGTTTTGGTATCTCGCGCGCATCTGTAGTAAGCAGAAAAAACCCGAATACTTAGCGGATATAAACATATAAACTGTCTAATGGGATGTTTTGCGAACTGGTCTAAAGCTTCTCATCAAGATTTTTGGCCCGCTTCCTTCCTTCAAGTTAGTTAATTAAACCTGTATAATTAGGCAATTAGGTGGAAAACAATAAGTCATCTCAATTACTCCATGAAATAGGCAGCAAATGCATTTGGTCGCATGGTGATAGAGTGTCGGAATATTTCTTAAGCTCTGGCTAGAGATAGCTGGAGCACCCTTTAGAAGGGCGTGGCCACGGTGTTAGAATAGTTTAGGTGGAGCGACGGCGCATTGGAATGAGGAGAAATCGGGGACCTCTTTCCTTTTCTTGCCGAAAGGAGGCGCGCGCGGGACGGTGGCCACCTGGCTATACCCAGTACAAACCTGACGCTTCTAACATTCGGTATTTTAGCGTGTTTAGCAATATCGCAAGGCCCTGTGAGGATTGTATGGTATTGTTATATCATATACATAAGTTAGATATAAAGACTTAGTAGTGTTTTATGCATGACGGTTCGGCATGCGGCGTGAAGCTCATAAACACGACCTTCGGCCTCGGCAACACCGTGGCCTAGGCGATCGTGCCCGCATTTGTCTACAAATGTAAATCTGCAGTTGCGTGACGCATGTTGAATCCACCCTTCATTTGCTCTCGAAAGATTAATTAATGTATTTGCGGTCAGCATCATATAAAGAGCAGGTGTCATGTTAAGGGGGTTTCGCATATGAGATCAAGTGAGCCTTCAGAATCTTCCACTACGAACCGCTTATTTGCAAATTCCGTAAACATTTGCGAGAAGACGGATGCTTTGATGCAATGGAATAAACTAGCTCTACTTAGGTCTTTCGGGGCGTGCTCTAGCAGGTCACGCGCCTCTCCCACGTCGGAAAATACAGGATTGAAAGAGAACGCAATGAAGTGGGCGACCGCTTGTGGCCGATGACTACGACGCCGCTCTTTGACATATTCAAAATAAATAGACTGCATGATATATACGTTATGGTGCGCGAAGAATTTTATCACAGTATTGGCACGATCTACGAATTTTACATATTTTGCCTGAAAAAGCTGCTTTAGCTCGAGTATTATATGGTGCGGCTAACTGATACGAAAGAATGTTTCCTCACAAGAACGTTTCCTTTTAAATAGCGCTTCCCATGATTTGGTGACAAATCGCGCATCAAAATGTTTTTCACAAACAAAATTTGTTGTTTGCAACTCGCGATTTTTCCGTGGAATAGCAGTGGCCACATTTTCAAGCGATCACTAGCCTTCGGAGCAGCGAAAAAGCGAATTATCTCCGTGCACGATTTGTAGCCCGAGATGCATCGCGGCAAAGAGCACTTCTTGCCCATCTGGGCACTATAAGTTGTGTAAATAAGGACACGATGAACAAGGATAAGCTATTTCAAATAGGCTAGCATTTAGGCGGCAGGCGTTTCGACTGTTGAACGTATGTGCACGAATGGGGCCTCGTCTGACATGGCGTGTTAGTTTTAACGGATCAGACAGTGACGTCACGGAATATGGTGTCACTCTCAATTCCTGTCATTCCCGAAAGAAGAAACTGGAAAGCAAATGGTTAGGACGCTGAAAAAGAAACGGGCACGACCATTTCACGTTTGTGCACCAGGAGCAAGGCACAAAGTTCTACTACTGCTACTGCAACAAACAGCATGTCTGTGACGAATAACGAGACGCAGAATCAGAATGGCACATGGTGATTCATGATGGATTGGTCGGTAAACGGACGTTAACCTTCACCACCACGCGCCAGCCAGCACGTGTAAACGTTGCAAAGGCGGCTGAACAACTAACACCGTGGGCGGCTGCTTGAATCCATGCGATATGGTGCATGCACAACGACAACCCATGAAAGGAATTTCCAACCTACCATTGTCAAATGTGTTGCTTTCTTCTTACAAGCATCCTATAGAGACGTCAACCTCCCTCACCCCCGCTTTCTCTTTCAGGGAATACATTTTTCTTTTTGACTAACCCAGTTCGGATCCGCCATGGTGCACCAGTGGCTAAGGTGCTCGGCTGCTGACCCGAAGGTCGCGGGCACGGTGTTCCGTTGTCGCGGGTTCGATTCCAGCCGCGGCGGTCGCATTTCGGTAGAGGCGAAATGGTAGAGGCCTGTGTGATGTCAGTGCACGTTAAAGAACCCCAGATGGTCAAAATTTCCGGAGCCCTCTACTACGGCGTCTCTCATAATCATATCGTGGTTTTGGGACGTAAAACACCAGATGTTCTTGTTAACCCAGGTTGTCGCGGCGGCCTCAACCAATTTTCCACGGTGGCCTTATTTGTGCACGACCTAAAATATTTTTGAAATCCGTGTTCACCTGTAAACTCATTATCGCTCTTCGCATAAGCTATATTTCCTATGTATTTCCATCTGTTGGCTACCGCCAATGAATTTCTTGATGTTGTGCATTTACTTTCAAATCAGATTGATATGTGCGGTTACCCTGATAAAAAAGGAACGGCCAGCAGTTGAAGAGTTGAAGAGCGACGCGGCCCCCATTCAAGCGGCTGACCTGCAGCCTCGATACACCCAGCGCAGCCTGTCGGAAGAAACGCGAAGCGCGTCCCCATTTTCGGCGAGGAGGCTGCGCGGCGGAGGCGGAACGTCGGTACACCTAACCTATTCTAACACCGTGGGCGTGGCCGATTATGTAGTTGGGAGAAGGGGCAGGTTTTAATCTGATATCGACCGATCATTGAATCAATCAATGAATCAATCGGCCCATCACTGGTTGCCATTTTGTTTTCACTTCAAAAGGAGGAGACTGGATTAAAACCGGAGGCACAGCTGACGAGGGCAATATCTAAAAATTCAGCGACCATTCATAGGTAACATCTCGATACTACGAATATTAAAAATATTCTAATGTCATACATAGATGAGGAGAATTACAGACCAGTTACACTCAAAGGAACCCACTGGAACGTCGAAAGAAGCGAATAATACCGAGAGGCAGACAGAAGAGACATCTATACACAGGTGGCTTACACAAATAGCAGAGGAATATGAGCACAATGCTGGAGTTATGGAACGCGTTGTCCATACTCTGTACGGATATAGGACGGCGGAGTTTTAGATGTTGAACGTCAGTTGGTAGTAAGTCACCTCTGTGTCACTGTCTCTGCTTTCCGCGTTTCGGGTTTTTGCCCTTGTTATATTTTAGCGGGTTTCTTCGAGTGTAAACGTGTACCAATTCGCCCAACAGACAAGTCTCTCAAAAAGGCTAATTATTTCATTCGATTACAATATCAAATCTAAGAAACTAGAGTAACTGCGCTCGGAAAGTGAAAAGACGGGGCGATTCGCCTGCTTGATAACTGGCGTTAATATGAGCTTGAAATGGATGACTTCCACAGCCTCTAGTGCCCTTGCAAACCTCTCTCAGATTAATCGGATCCACGAGCTCAAGAATTGCTGCAGTAGTGAGCAGGAAAAAACGCAGTTTTGCCACAAGGGCAATGCACTGAATAAGAAAGCAATAAATTGAAATGTTATACGAAGTAACTCTGTGCAGCTAACTCTGTGGATCCGATGTCGTGTAACGCCACAAAACGCTCATTGTGTGAAGACGGGGCGATTAGCCTGCTTGATAGCTGGCGTTAATATGAGCTTGAAATGGGTTTTCGTGCTGGCTGTCGTCTCAACAAAAAGTAAGTGATAATAGCACATCTGACATCCAAGCCGTCGAGTGACGTCTGTTGAGATATAGCGCTCGCCAGCGCTCGCGACCGCGTCCCTGTATTGAAAGTTCGCAATTGCTGCCTGAGCAAAGCAGCTCCCCACACCGTGTCTTGAGTTTGGCCAGGGAAACTTCCAATGATATAAATGAAATATATGTTAAATTTTTCCGATCAAAGAAATGAAATGCTTTCTGTTTCATTAAAAATGCTTCAACAGCCCGTAAAAAATCGCGGTCCAAAATATCTCAAGTAGAAATAACTGCGCACCTCTACGATGCGAACACCCTGCCGCAAGAATTTCGCGAAGTGCTGTGATAAGGAAGTTACGTAGTGTAGAATTCCCGCTTCGGCTGGTTTCGGTTTCTCTCGGCCTTCCCAGCACTCTCGGCAGCGAACAGGAGTAGGCGTAGCCCTTAGTCGTGACTACGCCCACTTCGACTACGTAACACTCCGTCAGCATTTACGCCAGTTGCGCGCAGCCAACGACCGAGCAAGGATGCCTCTACACGTCACTCCTGTCTGGGCTGCGCGTTGAGGAAGCACGGTCCGAGCTGTGCGAGCCACTGGCGAGGTAAACAGATATGCCGTGACGCATGCAACGTTCCACTAGCGGTAAATTTGCGAGATGCCTCTTGATCACGTTGGTTTTTCGTTCTGGAGATACCGCTTGTCCCGGTAGTCTTGGCTCTACCAAAACGGCAGAGGGGAGCGCAGGAAAATGAAACTGCGGACTGCGCCGCAAGGACTGCATCACCGCAGGGCCAAGGGGTCGTTTTATAGTACACACACCAATCGATGAGGTCGGTGCTACGTAATGCTGCCCATGGGCGTTATTACGTCACTGCGCGGGCCAGGACTGGACAGGAACAGGAGAAGCGCGGGAAGTGTTCACCAAAACGGAGCGTATTCGTGGCGCGCCCGCTGTGATATGGCGAAATGCGATCACCGCGGTCTTCTCCACGAATGAGCAGCTTATTTGGGAGGAGTGAAAAAAAACAAAACGCGGAGCCTGTTTACTGGTCCTTCAAGTGCCGTATTTGCACTATTCTAACGCGCACTTTTTTTCGTTATATGCAGCCGTCAAATTCCTGTGCGCGTTACAATCGGAATGAAAAGCGAAATCGACATCAAGTTATTTTCCTAAATTTTCCTAATGTAAGTTTAACTGCGCGTTACAATCGCGGTTGCGCTGGAAACGTTTAAATACGGTATTATAAGTTACAAATAATATTTATATGGAGCTGCATTCCGACAACTCTTTTATCTGCCCGATTGCAGAGTAGAATGTATTATAAGAATCAAGGGTAATATATTAATTTCTCTCGTCTTCGTCTTGCTTTCTTGAAATGACATTCCCACATTGCAATAAAAGCCACCGTTTTGAACAAGTCAGAGCAATATGTCGCGAAACTGTTTGTTCGGCATTTCAACTATGAGATATATTTTTTATACATACAAGTCCCATCAGCGGGACAACAGCCGGCGTTTCTTAAAAACGTGAATACGCCTGTCACCAAGAAGATCTACCTTTTAGCTTATTTGGAGGCAGGTTAATTTAACAGCGGATCGTACCGCTATCGACACAGGCTCTGACTACGTACTGTGAATGCACGCAGCCTGTTGTGGGCCGGCATGTTTGAACCACACTGAACCAAACCTACTTGCCGCCATTTTAATTAGGAGTGTTACATGCCCTCTGTCGTGAAACGAGGAATAAACGCTAGCGTCTCCTTGTTTTTGTCCAAACATAAGCAGTGTTTTTTAAATAGATCTGTCTTTTGTGTTGAACGCGATAGACCTTACAGAAGATAGCAACCGAACCAGCAAAATTGGAACATCATGGCGATAACGTTTTTCCGGTTCGCGAAATCAATTTTGAGAGCGTAGCCGAGCTATGGCGCCATTGAAAAGCTGTATACGAGCCACGATTTGAACAGAATGGTGTTCAGGTAGGCCTTGGAGCGTCAATACAAAGAACCGATCTCACTTGTAGCAAAAATCAGCACTTACACTTGGCCATTGGTGCAAGAACAGAATAATCGGTTTAGAATTTTGCGCGGAAATGCGCTTCTCACCTATAATGTTCACAAACATAATGGCTGCTTGAAAAGCTACAAACGCGAAGTGGGCAAATAATGATGCACGGACTTTCTGGAGCTTAGACACCAGAACTACGTAAATGCTTCTTCTCTAATACGTAATAGCATCAGATCAACGGTAAAAAATACCTTGGAGAAAACATTCGCCTTAGTTTTGGAAATGATATGGCTGGAATTGTCAGCGATTTCTAAAGTAAATTTCTTTCAGTGTGCAATTATATCCGATATTTCCTACCGCCACCTAAACGTTCAGCTCCACTACTTTGGAATCACTGTAGAGGCTCCCTAAGCGTCGAACGAATACTGCCAGATAAATGACATTGTAAGAGTTTTAGTGCATTTCCGAGGATTTTTATCTACATAGCATCGATCAACTTTCTGCTGAAGTTTTTTAATATAAAGGCGTGGTCAGAGGGACTTTGCAGCACTTGGAACACAGTCCTATCTGAACTTTGCTTGTTATTAATGCAGCTATGGCCGAGGTCTTTCTTCACAACAGGATAGGAGCATTAGCGGAACTGCGTAGTGCGTGCGGTAGGCCGTAACTCAGTCGTTTTCGCAGTGCAACACTGTCACATTGTTGGGATATACAGCACACGGAACTCTTTCAAGCTTGCGGCCCTGCTGTTGTTGTGGTGGTGGTTCCTTACATAATGTGCTTTGTGATGACAAACAGGGACACTTGTTGAAATACTATCCTAAGCGGACCCTTTTCATGTTTACTAGACACGTTTTTTTTTGTTTCATGCTTACCAGACATGGTGTCGTATGCTGTCATCATATGCCCTCGTAGCTTGGCGTAACGCAAGCAAAACCTTGAATAGCGTAGCCATATGGAGCATATTTAGCGCGCGCTCGCATCAAGGAAGCGTCTTCTTCCGCTTGTTCTTCGAACGCCTTGGATGATGATAAGGGCGGAGCACTTTAGGGGCCCGGGCTGTCGTGTGCTGTCGTATGCTGTCCAGCGCTTGGCGTAGCGGAGGCAAAACCATGTATAAAAAATTAGGGGTGTGCGAATATTTGAAAGTTTCGAAATATTCGTTAGAATATCACATTCGAAATATTCGTATTCGATTTCGATACTCCGGGTATTCGAAAAGTTTCGAATAATCGATAACTTCGAATATTCGAAAAATTCGAATATGCGATTCGATTTCATGCATAAAATAACTCGTCTTCCACATTTCATTGTAATATAATCGACAGCGCAACGGGTTACACGGACAGAAAGAAGAGAAGGACACAGCGCTGTGTCCTTCTCTTCTTTCTGTCCGTGTGTAATCCGTTGCGCTGTCGATTATATTACGATGAACATCCACCAACTAGCCCAACTCGCGATCCTGCTTCCACATTTCTGCTGCGTTCGTAGCTAAAAACGTTGCCGAGAGGAGCGATAAACACGGAGGGTACATATGTGCCTGCGACGAGCGCCCCAATACGTAACATTTATTGCTGTGCATCTCCGACGTGCAGCGCTGTTGGCGATCACGTACCCGTACATTTTCAATATTATCGGCAGTAACGTGCCGCACTACCACTCGTTCACTATGCGGGACCACTTCTGAAGAAAGACATGACCCATGAGGCTGGTGGCGGACTGTAGGCACCTTCAGATACCCCAGTCTGACAAAGCTTTGCCCCATGTAACTTCCTATACCAGCCACTTCTGTTCCAAGCGAGAGTGCCTTTTCAGTGGCAGGGCGGTTGTCTCTGTTAGACGGGATCGCCTGCGCCTGATCATGTGTGCAACTCATATTTCTCTCATGAGAACATCTAGTCATTACTTTCATTGTGCCGTGATATTTGATTGTTTTGATGTGCATTGTGCTAGCCTGGACATTGTGTTCTGGAGGTAGCAGTGTATGTTGTTGCCAGTCAGACTGTTAATGTTATTTTTTTTTCAAGTAGCTACATGTTAAAAAATATTGTTACTGTGGAGGCATTTGTCCTTTGATATTCGATATTCGACTCGATATTCGAAGGTGGATATTCGTATTCGATTGGTATTCGAAAAATTTGATATTCGCACACCTCTAATAAAAATAGAAAAAAAAGGGAAGCAAGTGAAAAATAGAAAGAGAAATAAAAGGAACAAATAGGAAGAATACTAGAAAGAGCAACAAAGAGAAGGAAATACGTAAAGAGAGAGGAGGAAATAACTAGAAATAAGGAGAGAGAAAAGACAAAATGAAAACGGAAGAAAGAGAGGAGGACAGAAAGAGAAAGCGAAGAGAAACAAAGAAGGCTCCGCATTTTCTTCAGGCTCGGCACGCCTAGTGCTAAGCTGCCTCATTTTTTTCTCTGTAGCATCGTTCCTGTGCTACATTTGCTCAAGGGGAAAACCACGGGTGTTTCAGCTAAAGAGCACTAAGAGTAAGAAAAATAAACATAGGCGCAATGCGTCTCCTAGTGCAGTGTTGTTCTGAGCCATATACAGCACGTCAGGATACTTTTTCCAGCCCGCCAAGATCGTTAATTAACAAAGATTGGCTGATGAACGTTTTTAAATATTAACTCTAGCGAAAGATCTTCAATACAAAAGTTGTAGCGCTTGCTCAGAAACACTAGATATTTTTTTCTATTCTAAGATAACTTATCTCATTACATTATTTCTAGTCTTTCTGTAAAGCGCGCAAAGTTTAAAGAAATACCACGTAAAAGCCGCCTAACGCGCGACCCTTAGTGCCCCCAACCGTATAATGAACAAATTCTCAAAGACTTCTTCACGCACAGAGGTCCATTGAACAGGCTATTGCTGATTGTGGCACGGAAGTCAAGCGACAAAAGGAGCGTACCAGTTTAAAGGGACGCTAAAGGCAAATAAAATTTATGTCATAGTGAAAGGTCAATGTGTGAGAGCGTCTAAAACGTCAATAGTATCAAGAGCAGCGCTCCAGTAATCCAGAAATTAAGGTAAATGTAGGACACGATGAGCGCCACGAGTGGGACATTTTGGAAATGATCCCGATGACATCTGAGAGTCCCGAGTACAATTAACCACTACTAATCAAACTACAAAAGGACATTTTGCTGGGCGAGTTGGTAATATACCATTAATAAACTTGGCGCAAAATAACACGGACAAGGTGAAGTGGTGACATACACAGCGCAGACTAGCAACTGAAATTTATTGAAGAACATTCACAGATATGTACAAATGAACAAAACACGTGATGAAAGAATAAAAACGAGTTTTAGTGACTAGCACTCAAGTAATCTATTTCGATAGGGTGCAACACTATCGATGGCCTCGCGACACATGCTTCACCACTTCTGTAGATACAGAACGCTTCGTCAATTCCTCGCTCCGTTTTTCCGTTAAATCTTGCTAGCACACTTGCTTCCGTCAGCCTGCGCGCGCAGCCGCAGTCCCTACAATGAAGCGAAAGGTTCGAACATGGTGGCCCATTCAAAGAGGCTCTGTGGTCAAATAACCTATTATTTAGGCATCGCTCTGTCTGCCCGACATAGCTTTTCTCACAGGACAAAGGTATGTTGTAGACCACTTTCTTACCACAGTCAACTAACTTTTCCCGGTGCTTGACGTCGCACCTGTTGTTCTCCCGACCTTTCCTCTGTAATTTCTTCTGCACCGCCGGGCGAAGTTGGCCAAGCTTCCTTCCACCTGAAAAGCCATATTACACCCAACCTTGCCCCTACCATTTTCAACCGATGAGACACCCGATGAAGGTACGGAATACAAACAAAAGAACCGCTGTCGTTTAGCGAACGCTTTTGTGACCCTCTCATTTCCTTCTTCATTTTCTGGTAAAGCCTTTCTCCAAGGAAGGCCAAGTGGCGCTCCGGGAACCTCTAATCCCTAAGGCGCTCCACCTGTCTTGCGAAACTCTCTTCCATCTGATCTGGACAAGACTTCTTGAGTGAAGCCTTCAGGCAGGACACCGCCACCCCATCTTTCACAACCTTCGAGATTCCCGAACGGTAATCAATCAAGGCCTTCGCGCTAAGGGGGGCATACATCCAACATACATGACTCGCCAGAAAACTTAAACACAGGTCCAAAAACTGTATGCGTCAATTATTCGGCACTTCACATGTGTATTCAAGTCCGCCACCTAATTCTTTAAAAACTTTCAAGACATCCACCCTCGTATCCACGCACCTATAGTCCTCTACCAACACCAGGTAATCATCAACATACCTAAACATTCTAATTACAACACTTTCTAAAGCACATTCCAATGCACTATCAACCATGCCCAAAAATATTTCACTCAAAACAGGCGCGACACATGAGCGTATAAAAATTCCGGACTTTTGAGTGAAAACACCACCTTCCCAACAGATTACTATAGAAGTCAAGTACGCAGCCAGAAGTTCAAGGAAGGCACTTGTCGACACAGCACACCTTTGCTGGAATTCCTGCTCGTTATTGTCATCCCTGGTGGAATTTCTTACACTCACAAGTAGCCTGTCATGCGGCAAGATGTGGTGAAGCATGTGTCGCGAGGCCATCGATAGTGTTGCACCCTATCGAAATAGATTACTTGAGTGCTAGTCACTAAAACTCGTTTTTATTCTTTCATCACGTGTGTTGTTCATTGTGTATATATGTGTGAATGTTCTTCAATAAATTTCAGTTGATAGTCTGCGCTGTGTATGTCACCATTTCACTTTGTCCGTGTTATTTTGCGCTAAGTTTAATAATCAAACTAGTTGCAATAAAAAATATTTCATTCATCACAAGACGTAATAAAATGCTGCTTGTCCGTTTCTGTTTGATTCATGAAAAAAATAAGCTCTTCGCGCTATTATGGGGAAGGGCGCCAGTGGTTCCAAAGTTCCGTTTTCGCCGAGCTGCGCGTCTCAGTGGTAGTTTCGGTATCGCGTACACCTGCGTGTGCTTGGCTCTCGCTATTTTCGCCCTGTCGATACTCTACTTCTGCTGCTGCTGGCCAAGCTGAGCTCCGTTACAGTGAACTATACAGTTTCGGAGTGGCCCGTGGCTGCGTCTTGGCAAGGTTGATGGCCGCTGTTGCGCAAGATACCGTAGCTTCGGCGGCCGGGCAGTAAAGGCGGGAAACGGTGGGCATGGCAACTGCTACGTCAGAAGGTGCGTTCGGGCGGGTAATTTGAAGTACGCTAACGCCGTGCAGATCACTAAAACGTGATATTCTTTGAAAATAAGCATTTCCTTGGCACGAAACAAGCCCTACGAGGTTTCTGCAACGCTATTGCAACAATCAACGTCGACTTACTATGTGCCTTTAGGGTCCCTTTAAGGAAAAAAGATGGTTGATCCCTCTGTCATAGGAATCGTAATAACACGAAAGTAAAGCGTGCTCTTATAGAAGTAACTGAATGTTTACTGTAAATTGATGTGGGAGAGTTTGTGCAATGTATATTGATGTATGGCAGCTATATATATAGCAGCGTTTAACGTAGATGCACCCACTTTGATGATTGGTGGTACATCTCCATCCCGACGACTAACGTTTATGTTAAATGAATAAACAAGCCCTTGTGGTAGCTGTAGTAGTTAACGGTGAAAGCGTAATCAGAGAATGAGGTCTGATAGCCAGAAGAGTGTCGCATATTGGACGCAGAACTTGGTCGCCTTCCCGCGGCATGTTAAAATGTGATTGAACACCACAGCCGGACTAGACGGAAACGCAAAGCGCGTCCTGCCACCCCGGCAGCCCGGCCGCAATTTTTCTCGGGGCGTGCGGGGAACGCGGTGTTAAAACCAGGTGAGGCAGGCGCGCGTCGCAGAGCTATTTTTGGTTTGGATTAAAGTGATGCTCGCTTTTACGACACCATAGGGAGCCTACATGAACGGCCGTCTTTAGGGTGGAGACATCTTAATAAGTGCCTTAAAGAAACGCAGCCAAAACCAGCGGGAAATGGGGCACGCTGTTGCCAGCTTCCACCACATTCAGCATGGTTTTCCGTGCACCGCCATATTGGAGCCAGCCGCCGCTCCATCCAGCTACGCGAAGCACTCTTGCTCTCCACAAGGGTTGCCATGAATGGATTTACTCGTGATCTGCACGGTTAGCAGTGACTTGCTGTGTAAAGATGCATCCAACGCGAAATGTAACCGTCGTTGGCGTGCAGCGTCGGCGTCAACACGAGTGGTACATCAATTAGCAATACCATGGTATGACACCAAAGTATGACGTCATCATGAGAATCTCTATGACGTAACACGTATGATGATATCGCCACACACTGTCGGCGGCGGTGTCAACACAAGTGATTCAAGAAAACGGAATAAATGTAGAGAGGTACGTACTGGATAGGTGAATGCGTGCGAGACGACGGCGCATCGAAAGTCGCATGACCTGAATGTCAATCGATGTCATCAAGGAGCCGATCGTGTGACTTCTTCATGAAGTCAGAGAGCTCCGAAAATTGTGACGTGATCATAACGTTTCATGATGAGTTCATCACATGACCTCACATGATGACGTCATCACACGCCATCGTCGCTTGGTGAAACGTGTGCCCCTCTCGGAGGCAATGCTTAACTACGAGAGTGGAAAATAAAAAGTTGCAATGCCTATGATCGCGGAGGCAATGCAAAAGCACGTTAGGTACAGAAAGCTTACGTGGTAAGGATCAATATAATCGAGCGAAATGAGAAGGCTTTCTACTTCTTGTCCTCTTAGGCAAAGGCATAAGGGGCCCTATGGTGACATAATACTGAGGTTACGCTGACGCGAACTCACGCAAGGGAGGCAACAGCTCAGACTAGCGAGCGCGTCTCCGCACGGACACGCAGACGCGTGCGGCTTGTAGGCTTCCTACTCGCAATGCGTGGACGCAGCAACGACAACTTCGTTTTCTACGCATTCGCGAACACCGTGAAACACATATAAAGTGTACTGCAGCAAAAAACTGAACGAAATACGCAGTACTCACAGAGCAAATACGAGACTCACTCTCAAGCCGTCTCGCTTCACTTGAGCCAGCCAGAGTTGTCGTCGGCCAGGGCTCACTAGGAAGCGGAACATTCGCACGCTCTTTCTGTTGCGGTTAATGCAGAGTGATACGCAGCATCGAGGGCTTTACAGGCAGCGTTTGACACGTTACCGCAACGGCTGACGCCGTATTGTCGAGAACTAAACGCAACCGGGCGTAGACGCAGTGCGGGCACCAAGATGGGGTGACAACGCGGCGTTGCTGTCTGGCAACATTGTGTTTAGGCAGGCAGCGGTGCGTTGGCGGCATGTAGTGGGTCAAGGCTGGCATCACCCTAAACGGCCAGTCCTGTAGGCTCCCTACGACACGTGGGCTAATATCGCCACCTCGCGGTGTGTTAAGGCATTGAGAAAACTGAACTTCTATTGAAAACGCGCTGAATGAGACGGACGCGTAACGCGTTCCAGGTACTCATCGCGGAGGCCCCAGTAATTACAGATTACTTTACCGCTCCCAAAGGGCAACACCACCCCGCCGACCGGGAGAGTGGTAGATATAAAAGGCGTGCTTGTAAAGCCGCTGGAGTCTGTTACCTTGCGGTAGTGGATAGCGTGCCCGGCATCTTTTGTTGCGGACCGAGCGGTCGTGGGTTCGATGCCCGTTGACGGAACATTTTTTTCTTTGCCATCTGATCATAAATTTTTTCGCCGTTACTTCCGTGACGGAAATACGTCACTGAAGTCTTGGTGGACCCCGGCATACAACACTTACGTGTTAAGAAAAAAATTACAGCATATCCACGGATGAGTGATGAAGAGCTTGGGCGAAGCTCCTGAAGCAATCGTGGTCTCGGGATTCGCTTCTCGTTGAGCCCGAGCGGCGTCCTTGGCGCGCACCGTCACGGGATCCACCTGGCTGTCGCCAAGCGAGCGCCCGCCACTGCGCATCGTCCATGCACCGCCAACGATCTGACACGTACAGCGACGATCCAGGAGAATGACAGAGGCGCTGGCTCCCCGCGCAGCAGCCAATCGGAGAGCAGTGGCACTTCCAGCGCCATCTTGTGTCGATTCAGACAAGCGCCATATTGCACACAATTCTATTGGACCAACGCCATCTAGGAAATGAAACGAGAAATGGTGATGACGACACAGATTGTGTACAGCGCCATCTAGAACATCGTCCCTGAATTGCAGTTTGTATGTACTTCTATGAGACAGCGCCATCTATTGCATCATACGGGAGATCCGTTTACGCCGGACAACGGAGACGTGACAAGGTTAGACTAAGAGGAGCTACGCCCCTAAAACGTATTCAACAAAAAAGCGGCCACCACGGGCAAACGCCATACGAGACCCATTTGATGGCGCGTAGCCATATTGCCAAGATGAAGGCGCGCAGCCTTTTTAGAACCAATGAAGGAACACGATGGAGGGGGCGAGAGTGACGGTGCGTTGAAGGAGGGAGATACAAAGGTTCACCAGCACGTGATGGCCGCTGTTTTGTTGAAGAACTTTTTTTTCTTAAACGGTACGCAACTATTGTCGCTTAAGTCCATGCCTCCGGTAGCATGTGCAATCGCATCTGTGCGCGAAGCAATCTTTCATAATTCTATCAACTTACATTTGATGGCACTAATATCGACGCGCGTTAGACGGCAGCAACTTGGTATTTTTAAACTTCGCGCGCTTTAGAGAAAGGCTGGAAAAAGGTTAAGCAGGGGAGTTACCTTAGCACACATTAAAATTTCGATGTTTCTGAACGAGTGCTACAACTTTTGTATTGAAGATTTTTCGCTAGAGTTACTATTTAGAAGGTTCATTAACCAATATTTGTTAATTACCGATCTTGGCGGCCTGGAAAAAGTATCCTGACGCGCTCTATATTGTCACGGGGTTGTGACGCCAACGAAGGGAGCAGTCGGCGTGTCGAAAATGAAACTCTTTATTTGGCCGAACTTGTGGCCGGGAAACGGAAAGTGAAACTACAGCAATACACACTCTACACTAACAACGGCGAAAAGAGCGTCGGCCATCGATAAATTGATCATGGCTGGTACGAGCCGTCTTTTATACATCATGCATCGAACTTTCCAGCCTTATCACTGGTGGTTGCACAAGCTCTGGAATAATCTTGACTATTCGCGTCATGTGCGCAATCTAGACAAAATGATCTACAATAATCTGGAATGTTGCCAGACATGCTGGTGCGGCCCTCGCAAAACAGTGATCGCACGTGCAACGGACCAGTTACAAAAGCATAGCAAAAGAAGCGCGTGTGGCATTGCCCACCTCTGAAAAAGCATTCCCGATGCTCGTAACAGAACATGGAAGGAGGAAAAAGTGCATACACAAATAAAGTACAATGATAAAGGAGAAAAAAGTCCTAAGGTTCGCTAACGCGTATGTTTCGCCGATTCCGCTGCTTGCCTGTGTATCGAGCGTGTCATGTGCAACAGAAAACATATGTTTGAAACGGTCCCATTTTTTCGAGACGCTGCCGGCTAGGAGCAGGGGATCTGGTGGCTTGACTAATTCCATCTTCTCGTGGGTCCGCGTTGTACAGACAAGTCAGGTTCTGCCCCCCAGGAAGCGAGCCACTTGTGACACCATGTATCAGAGGCCAGTGCGACCAAACAAAAACGTTTATTCAGATAATGCTCGCGCATATGAAGGGACACCATTACTGATACGGATGCGCAAACTGCAGTTGCACATAACACTCTCGATTTCGAGACCAACGCCACCTCATGCGTGGTACCGGGTGGGCGTGACGATAGATAGTGAGATAGATAGATAGATAGAGATAGATAGTAGATAGATAGATAGATCTATATATCATCTATCTATCATCTATCTATCTATCGATTATCTATCATCTATCTATCTATCTATCTATCTATCTATCTATCGCCTACGTCTGGTCGCTGTCCTGCTCATCAACATAATTTGTAATATACCAAAATTGGCAGAGCAGGGGATCTCTGTATGAAAAACATGATTCACTGGTCAACAGATATAACGCAAAAAAAAATTCCGCAATGGAACGATCTTATGGAAGTATGCGGCGCGAAGGTGACTGTGGCGTAATTTTTTTTTTACTGAGCGAAACGTTACAAAATGACGCTAAATATCTGTATAATTTTATACGCACACGTTGAAAAGCCGCTTATGTGTTATAAATCAGTTGTTTACAGTTGGGTAACGCTGCCAACGGCAACGTGGGTATTACCAACACCAGAAGCGGTAAGCTATTATGTAGTGTTATACTTGCCCTAATTGTGGAGAACGCACGCACGTTTCACGAAACCGGTGCATGTGTGAAAGAAGTTCTTGACAGTTCGTGAACGAGGTCAGCATCACTGTGGTCAGTGAGTACAATCAGTTGGTCAAGACTTTATTGGATCGGTCGTGATTGCGGTGACGAGGGGGTCCATGTGTAGCGAATTATGAGGCATAGTACAGCTGTTAGAAAATCGTGGATGCCTCGGTCATTTCGTCGACAAATTTTATGTCGACAGAGCCGGCGACATGTTGGAACTTGAAGACAGCCTTCGCATTGGTGAGGTATAGGCCGTCGAGATGGTAGGCCTGGATAGTGCTACATAGGCCAGCATCAGTGGATGGCGCTTGTCGTATTCGTAGATTACCTGGGTGGTATGTGGCCTACGTAGCCTAGTCTACAAAACGGTTGTCAATCAATCTGGCATCATCCTCGGCCAGCATGAGGCCATCGCCCAGCCTCGTAAGAAATGAAGAAGATACTGCGTCGTTCTGGCTTACTAAATGCCCTTTACGGTGCGATGATGTAATAACACACGTAACTTTCGTTAATGTATTCCTCCGGGGTCGAGCAATGCTTCATAGCTTGCGAATCATCATCATCATCATCATCATCATCAGCCTGTCTACTGAATCATAATCTTGCTGAATCATATGAATACCAATGTAATGTTTATCAGACTGCTATAGAAGCGAAGCCAACACTGGAACCACATACGTTAATCTCATCTGACGCCTTATCGTAGGAGTACACATCGTCGAGTATCATGTAGTGTTTATGCTATCTTGCAAAATGAGATAGCCGGCATCATAACCACAGCTGACGTTGCACCGACATTATGCCTGCATAGGCTGTTTTCCAAACCAGCTTATAGACCTGGCGTGGCTCTGTGGTAGAATACCTGATTGCCACGCAGAATGCTTGGTGCAATTCCTGCTGGATCCAAATTTTCAATCTTTCCATTCGTGGGTCAACGCTGCCGATGTCGGTTTTTCTAACGCTCTCGCATTTAAGTTACCAATGTCTGTTCTCGCCGTTTTGGGTAGATATAAACTGTCAATCACCTGTGGCGCACACCCGTACACCGCGGCCCGTGGTAAACGGGTATGTACCACACGTGGTTAGGAGGAAAGGGCTTGACGACGCACGTGACAGGATTTTCACGTTATTCATGTCATGACCCGACAGTCATTTTTGTCAAGTCCCCTTACCCTACCATGCAATATTGGTCTACACCAAGTTGAGGAGGCGCTCATGGGAGACCTCAGACGTAGGCGGCTAGATAGATAGATAAATAGAAACGCTCAGAGTGCCAAAGGTTCGCTAAAAAATGCTTCGCATTCAATACAAGCGTCTTTGGCATTACAGGAGACTTGTAATGCACAACTAAACGAATGAAAATCGAGTGGTAAACTAAACAGACCAAGGTGAACCATTACTGATTCACGAGCAGGTAGCTTCACGCTAGCGTGCATCGTATGCTGTGCCAAGAAGCTGCGTAGCTTTCAGAAGGCGTTTCCCGTGGTGGTGTTCAGTGTCTCGGTGAATTGCATTAAGCAGTACGATGTTTTTGCTGACGCCCCGTCAACGAATAATCGCGATTAAATCACTATTCGGGAAATTGCAGATTATAATTTCCCCCGTACCCCCAAAGCACTACTGCCAAACACTTCAACTCCAGCACTTGCCAAATGGGTGCCGCAGTGCCACCGTTGGACTGCCGAGGGGGGGCCGAGCCCCTCCTTAAAACATGGCGAAGAGGAGGGGGGGCTGACTTTCAGCCCTGATAGATAGATAGATTAGATAGATAGATAGATAGATAGATAGATAGATAGATAGATAGATAGATAGATAGATAGTTACGTCAAAGTGCCAAAGGTTCGCTAAGAAATGCTTCGCATTTAATACCTGTCGCATACGTATGAATCCCTTTCTCTCAGTCACGTGTGGCACATACCCGCATATCACAGTTCATGTTATGCGGGTACGTGCCACAGGTGATACAGAGTTTCAACCAACACAGTATAACGGTGAACACACACATTGACACATAAGGAACGTGATAATAGTAATTGTTGGGTCTTTATGTCCCAAAAGCATGATATGCGAGATTATGAGAGAATTTATGAGCTTTGACCATCTGGTCGCACAGTACACAGGCATCTAGCATTTTGCCTCCATAGAAATGAAGGCAAAATGTGTTATTATAGAAGCCATTGTTATATATACATTAGCCCTCTTGGCTTCGGCCTCCCTAGCTCTTACCGCAGGGTCTTGGCGGCGAGCCCGAGCTGCTGCTGCGTTGCGAGCCCGTCGCGCTGCTGCCTTGACTTCGTGGTGGGAATCGTTGCGCATTCAATCGGACGAACACAGGAAAGGACAGAGTAAACGCGCTCTTAAACAGAGCACTCTTTCCGTTTACTCTGTCCTTCTTTCCTGTGTTCGTCCGATTGAATTCGCAACGATTCCCACCACGAACATGCACCAATTCTCCAGCAAGAAGTTCTAAAATGCCTGGCTTGGGTGTTCAAACTGCGGAGCGGCAACGAAGAGTGTTCACTGAGTGAGCTCCCGGCGAAGAGAAAGGAGTGCGCCAAACGAGAGGCGCGGCCCTCTAGCGGTCACCTTTCTAACTAGCGCATGCCACCGAGCGTGGCGTGCGCCGCCTTGAGCGGCGGCGCGCCATCTAGTCAGCATTCTTGAAATCACCGGAGAGAGCGCAGCGGCGCTTATGGCGGGACCGATGAGAACTAGCGTACACGCCGCCAACAGCGGACAAGGTGCGAGCATAAGAAGCAAGCTCCTAAAACTTGGAAGACGCTTGAGCTTGACTTTCAAAAGTAGACCACATAATCGGACCGTGTTCGTATCGCATTCCCAATCGCTAGCCTCGCTTCGCTTCTCGGTCGACACCTAAACCAGGCGCAAGGAAAGTCACAGTGCGGACGCGCGCGAGCTCCTATATCCATGCATGTGGCGCGATAGAACACGGAAAGCGCGCCCTTGGGCACTCTGCGCCATCTCGCGGGTTTCTGTCAAGCCGCTGAAGAGCCTCTAGATGTGCGCACCAGCTCAGCTGAATGGTGTCTATAAATGGCTCGCCTTTAGTATAATAGAGCGTGGGCTGCGCGTTGCTGAGTGGCTAAACGCATCGCGCCACGGCGGAGGGGTTACAGGTTCGAATCACACTCGAACCGTAGATCTTTGTTATTTCTTTAGTTCCATCCACCCGAATGTTTGCTCACGGACAACGCTGACTTTTCGCTCACAGCCAAAGACGGCGACGCCGCCAACACGGAAATTTGCCAAGCGAGCTTTTTAACGTTATCGCTTTAAAACTGCAGCACAAAATAAACACACAGATGGGACAGACGACAAGGCGGAGCGCGTGTCGTCCTCGTTCCGTCCGTGTGTTACTCTTAACAGTGAAATTAGGGGAATTGCGAGGGTTCGTTTTTTCTGTATTATAGAGAACGAAGCCGACAGACAGTTAAGCCAACGAAAACATAAAACGTCCCAAGACCACGATATGATTATGAGAGACGCGCGTAGGGAGGGCTCCGGAAATTTCGACCACTTGGGGTTCTTTAGCGTGCACCTAAATTAGGAAGCCAACGAAAACGTAGGAGAATCATAGTGGCGGTTTCTTAGCTGCATTAGATGCGAAGCATCTTATGGCGGAGTTCAAACGGTGGTGGTGGTGGTGTGAGGCGTGACCACCCCTACTGCGCATGCGCAAACCCTCTCCACACACCCCCTCATAACTCCCCATCTCCCCACCCCCTTTCCCCTTCTCCTTCTCCCCCTTTCCTCGTCTTCGCTTCTCTCCCCTCCCACTCGCCCTCTCCTCTCCCCCTCAGAACGCGGGCTCGACATGCCGAAACGCTGCTTCGCATCACCTCATTGTCCCTTTAGCGAGAGACGGTTGATTTTCTTAGGCTGCGCTGAATATGCGACGCTATGAGCCAGATGCGGTGGTTTAACATAGCGGAGGAGGACTCGTGTAGTATGGCCGGCACAAGACTATCGTCTTTCAACCACATTTGCAACGAAGCACGCAGATACGCGGCCAATTTTTTAGATACGAAGCATCTTATGGCGGAGTTCAAACCGGTGGTGTGCGGCGTGGCCACCCTTACTGTGCACGCGCAAACCCTCTCCACACCACCTCCTCTCAACCCACTCTCCCCCTTTCTCCCTCTCCACTTACCCTTCCCCCATTACCCCTCCTCTTTCACCCTTTCCCTCTCCTCTCCCCCCTCCCCTCTGGAACGCGGGCTCGACATGCCGAAACACTGCTTCGCATCACCTCACCTCCGCTTTAGTGATAGATGGTTTTTTTTTAATGATTCTCACTTAGATTGAAAGGAAATACAGTGGGCGAAAAGCGCTTTTTCCCTAAGTGGGATCCGTACCCAAACCTTGAAATATGCGTCCGATGCTCTGCCATTTGAGCTACAGTGAAGGCTACTCCCTCGTCCACTTCTTTGTAGGATATTTGTGTGCTTAATACCTGGGAGTGTTAGTCAGCACCACCCCTAGCTCAGGCGACGAGTGTGGAACAATCGTTTTTGCCACAGGACGTCACGGGGCATGTGATATTTTGCACGAGGTGGCGGCTGACCAATAGACCCTCACACGTTACCTAAAGCATCAAGTCTGCCGGACGAAGCCCTCGCTAGGAAAGTAGAGCACTGCACGGGCCCGGGCCGGCCCGAAAGCCGGGCACGGCCCGGCTCGCGGGCTAAGCCGGGCCGTCCGAAGCGTTTTCCGGCAAGCCATTAGTCAGTTCCAAGGCTTCGCTACAATTACCCCGGGTACGAAAAGGGAGCCGACCGGTGACCTAATAGCTTGTCACTATGAGCGGATCATACTAGGCCTTGAGGCACTCACTTTGACAATGTCGCACCTCGACGACGCACGTCCGTAGATGGTTCAAATTGTTCGATCAGGTCGCAATCAGGAGCGACCGGGGATGTTCGCTCAACCAGGGGCGGAAACTCCCTGTACCTCCCATGGGACGCGCTCTCGCATGCTGATACCATACAATAAAGAACCAGTTAAGAGAAGGGGAACTGTAGCCTCGACAACGGTACGAAAGATAAGCAGCGGTAGCGCATGGAACTACCGAGGGCACCCAAGAGATGGCGCTGCGGAAACACAAAGCCGAAACAAAGTTTATTGTTTTTGTGTTTTTTAAAGAATCAATGGAAATTATTCTATAGCTATCCTTTTTAAACAGAAGTGAAGACAGAGGCCGGGACTCGTGTAGGGCTACGGATGTCTCGATATCTTTCGCCCGCTCTTTAAGCACGTCGATACGCCCAGCAGCACGCCAAAAAGACATTCGGAACGCAGTACCTCTGCGTACGAAGATTACATGGAACCGAGAGGCATACATTGGCAACTGGCACCAGTAAGAAAATTCACGAGTGAGTAGAAGGAACGATAATCCTCATTGGCAATGAGCAAGCGGTAAAAAGTCCTCCCTTGTTGAGACATCAGACTAGCCTTCGCCGTACTTCAAAGAGTCAAAACAAATGGCGTGTGTTGCCCGTTTCCACCGTCAGCTAGCGCTCACAAAAACAACTTGTATTGTAGGACAAGCGTAAAGCATCAGCATTTTTTTTGCTACAGTTTCAGTACTTGCTTTCAACGAGTACGCCTGAAAACCCCCGGGTTTGTTGTTATACAACATATTGCGGATGTCACAATAAATCACAATAAGCGGATGTCTCCAGAGTGGCAGAAAACATGAGCATTTTAACACATGCACGATAAATACAAATATACAGAAATAGACAACAGTGATCACAAAAGCATCAGCACACATCATGACGAAAAACAATGTGCACACAGAAAGCACAAGCCATTGCACATGTGCAGGATCTATGCTAACGTACATAACTACACAACATTGGATATGGATGAAAGCATCAGAATGCAAATGCCAACAAATGAATGTCCACGCATAAGAAAAGGAAATATACCATGCGCTGAAAATACTCACATTTGTTTTATTTATTTTGGGGACCACTGATGAATCTCTCCTGCTTGGCTGACATTTTAGCAAACAAGCATGGCCTATTTCCTGAGGTTCACCTTACGCCTGCAATGTCTGAGGGGGTTTTCGTTCACGCGGCAATAAAATTTGCACAGTTTTGACTATCTAAGCATGTACGCTGGTCTCGGTTCCAGTGCACAAAAGAGAAAACCACAGCTGATAGACACACCAGTGCAACATCTGCAAGAGGTGCTGTGGGAAATCCTACTTGACGCGCCGGTTTCGGAGTGCGTAAATAACCACCCATCCTCTCATAACTTCAGAAGGGAATGGGCATGTCGAAAGGCTATTCTCACCGCATTCACCACATGACAAGCAGATCAAGAAGGAGTGGGATAGAAAGAGAAATTTATCACTTCAGACTGTCACGCAACGCTGAGCCACTTATTAGAAAAAAAAATATGACCCGTTCTCGTTACACATACAGAAACTCGAAAACACTCGGCAAAACACACACACGCTCTACTGGACATGATGTCAAATATTATCACTTCAGCAAGCCTGTCACACAACGCTGAGCCGCTTAGCAGAAAAAATGACCCATACTCGTTAACACAAACAGAAACTCGAAATACTCGGGAAACACACGCTGCCTTGTCCACGCGTGTTAGCATGCAACTCAAAAGCGAGAACAGCGAAGTGTGATATGTTAACGAGGTCATAAAGCAGAAAAAAACGCTGAGCTTGAAAGTACGTGTACCTGCCATCGTCGGGGAACCTGTGGAAACTGATGCCTTCGCCGGTATTAGAGCTCCTGCGGCACCATACATCAGCATAACGACTGCCCACCATAATTGCAATTTGGTTACATCGGTGAATTAAAACCTTTCATGCGTATTTTACACAACATTAACATAGAATTCGCAAGAAAACGGGGAGCAGCAAACCAGCTGCCAACCATCGGACGATAACTGCGCATATTCTGCGCGTTATCTGCGGCACGCGAAGCGCAGCGGCTCACTTTTGCGCTTCGTCACTGGTCACAGCGGCGGACCGCTTGCTCGTTACCGCGCGCCGGCCGTCAGCGGTTAGCGACAAGGCAGAGATAGTCAGCGTTGCCATGGCGATACACAGTATTCAACGGTGGTCAATTGGCACATATGCCAATTCACGGCTGCCGCTGTACCTCTACCTTGCGGAACGTCTGCTGTACATGGACGCACCACCGTTACACTCCTTAACCTCAAAAATACAAACGGCACGCAGACTTCCGTATTATTACGAAGTCTATTAACTACGGTTTTAGTTAAGTATTCCATCATTCGTGTTAAGATATAACCCACATTAGGCTACATTTCATCTTCCCTAACATGGCATGCATACGTGCCAGTCATTAAATATACAAAATTACCCCTAATGAAGTGAAGCAAGCATTCAGGTGCTTGATAGTAGGGCAGGGACAGCTGGGTGTTGCCGACCACCAGAGACGTTTTTGCAGATTTCTACGTTTTAATTAATGAGCGTGTATGTAGCAGAACCCGCTTGCCATTTTGATATGGTCACGGGTATGGGATGTCGCTATGGCGCCGGCGGCGAAATTACGCCGATATGATTAAGACGACAGCGTTGTTGTGGGGCTCAGCCAAGAGCTGCCCTGTTGTCCGACCCAACTCTACCTTGAGTTTACCACACTACTAAGCCTTCGCATTACGATGGAGGCAAAACGTCAGAGACACGTGTGCATGCGCTAGTGCACAGTAAACACCCAATACGGTCGAATTTTTCAGAGCCCTCCACTACGGCGGCCTTGTTTTGGCTCGTAAGACCTTAGAAACTTATGCGCCTGTGGCTTGGCAAATTTAATGCCATTTACAGCGAACGTCACTCCCTCATAAGGGCAAATTTTCGCTAGCAAACACCACTTCAACCTACCGCTTCAATAACACTTAAACTCATGTTGCCCTACAATGCTGGTCACACTTCGGTGTCGCAGCTAACAAAGTAAAGCGATAATTTCTATAGTTGTACGTTCCAAAACGGCGATGTCACTGTAAGGGACATCGCCGTTGAGGGCTCCCGCAATTTCGACCCCCTGGAGGTCTTCGGTATAGAACATACATGGTCCTGTAGATTTTCCCCTTTATCTAAATGCGGTCTCCACAGTCATGACTTTCGGGTCAGCAGGCGAACACCACAAGCACTGGACCACGACTTACAAAGTTTGCACCGCAGCTTACAAAGTCGTGGCCGCATGTGCCACCGGTACCGAAAATCTCGCGCCAAAACGCTTGAATCGAGGAATCCAGGGTAGAAGTCACGTGGCAGTCCATGTTTTCAATTAATAAACAACAAATTTACTCCTCACAAGAGCGTGCAAGGAATTCAAACATTGACTTCAGTTACGCAAGAAAAAAAAAACACTTTTATGCGGAAATGATAGCTGTTTTTCTCTTAAATATTGCTTTTATTACGGCGCCTCTGGCGGATTTTTCGGCGTCCCCGAGGGCAGATTTGAACGGAGCCACTATGGTTTTCATTTAGCTGAGACGGGGTCAATTTTTTCGCACCCTTCGGCGATGGCTGGAACTTGAGACTTTCCGAGGTCTGCTGATACGCTGCGGCAGCGTCGCTTCCACCACTGGCGGCTGCCGGGTATCTACAAGAAAAATTCACAAACAAAACATTACTTTCATGACGTCACTGATGAGGTCAGCAAATAGAGAGAAAGGGTGCGAAACAGAGAGGTGGAGGGTTGCCGCGGAAGCTCTCATCTCCCGCTTCGCAGGCAAGGGCCATGTGTTCGTGCTCTCTTGCTGTCAGCGGACCTGCAATTTAGTTGACCATTTTTTAAACTTTGTTCGTGTGTTGTGAATGGACTGTAGCGCATCCTCTTACGTCGCGCCCCGAAGCCGGCGCCTGCGGCATCGCAAAGAAACAAAAACTCTCATGCTATGCCGCCGGCGCCGGTTGGGCGCGCGGGGAAGACAGGGGACAAGTCGAACCGCACTCCTTCTCTCCTGTTTCTCCTTTTTCCTTTTGCATCGCCTTGCGCGCCTGCTCGCGCTTTTGGGAAACAATAAACAGTTCCTAGCCAGATGTCGTAGCTCTCGATGCCTCCTGCGCGCGCTCTACATGGACAAACTAAAGCTGACCGAATTTTCAATAAAACAAAACTCGATGACACAACTAAAATTTAAATCTATTTTTTTAACCACGCGTCTCGTACTGAAAGAGAGACACACGCGTAGTGTGAAAGAGTCATTCTAAAAAGACAGGGCGTGCAAACACGGATACAAGAAAGAAGTCAGGACACCACAAGAGTGAAAGAGTCAATCTGCAAAAGCAACTTTAATTCACAACTGAAATATGTACAGGCTGTTTCACATTTAGGGGAAATCTCGGAGCGCGTGGCATCGTGATGCGGCCTGCACTGCAACCACGCGCCGTCAGCAGCTCGCTCGTGCGGAGGTGTACAGCTATACACCCTTGAAGCGTCTGCGCACGCGCGAGCTGCTACCGGCGTGCGATTGCAGCGCTAGTCGCATCGGGATGCCAGGCGCTCCGAGATTTCCCCTATGTATGAAACAGCCTGTACATAATGAACAAACAATGAACCAAGAATATCCTAATCAGGGCGAAAAATATTAACAATCACAAGGAGACCACGTCGTACTTGATTCAATCACGTCTGTTATGACGGCGCACATCATTTTCTTAGAGAACTTGAGTACCAAACAAGACAGAAGTTCAGGGCAAGGTCGAGGCTTGAAGAGATGAGAAATCGTTGAACAGGGAATGCTGCTGGAGACAATGTTGCGGCAATTTGATTTGTCTTCATCAGGGCAGCAGCATTGCCTTGACGAAGAAAAGCCCACTTGTCAAAACGTTGGCTCCAGCGACATTCCCTGTTAATCGATGTCTCAAAGGATCAGTTAGTCCTTACATGTATTTCAGTGACAGGATTAGAAGCAAATGCCCACAAAGTTTCCAACTGGCTCTACGCATTTTCATGAACAGGAAGGAGCCTATAATTGCTTCACATAATTGAACTACATGCCAAAAGTACAAGATGAACTAACTGCACAGCTAACCAAAACGCATTCAAACCTTCATTAAGCGCATTTCGCCGGCAACAGGTAGACTGTCGTCATGTCGAATTAGTCTAGCGACACTGCGCTTTATCAATTCAGTCAGGCTGGCAGGAAACTGGGTTTTTTCATGAACTCATGCAAAATAGTGCTCTGACAGGCGGTATTGTAGGCGTAGGTGACGAAGGGCAGAATGGCATCCCAATTTGTGTGATCGGCGGCGACGTACATTGATAGCATGTCACCGAGCGTACGGTTAAAGGAGTCCTGACACAAAAATTTTCGCCCCGAGTTTTTTTTGCTGCAATGTGTTGGTGGGGGCTTGTTTGTCATAACACGGCACATAGTTTGCTGCAGCGTGTGACAGATAATTATTACAAGCTCCTCTTTACCGACACAGCCTCAGTTTCGGTTTGATAGAGCTCCAAAAACGACAAGCCGCCGGGTGCAACTTATCACCACCTAGCGAGTGAAAAGCTCCGTCACGTGAGCGCACAGAACAGTGACGCATTTCCGCGCGGTCTGTCGTCGTCGGGCTCATCGTCGTCTGATGGCGACGATTTTTTTGCGGCGGGGATCGAAGGAATTTTCGACGTGGCGAATCACTTCAGGTTTGACCCGCTGGCGAGGAGCCATTCGTCGGGAAGCGCGTCAAAACAGAAATGGCGGCTACGACGTCATCATAACTTGTACCGGCTGCAACGGTTACGTAGGGGAAGTAGGGGGGTCACCTCGGGACACCTCCGAGGGTGTCAATGCACCAGGTGCGGCCTATAGTGCTGGATCGCGCTCGCGAACTTCAAAATTCATATAAAATACCTTCAAGCTTTATTCGCTGTCGATATTTTGCAGATGGTACACGCACATACACGGGAATCATCCAGCAGGCTATCGCGGCCGCGAAATTTTATGTCAGTACCCCTTTAAAGTGTTCGGTTAGGCCATTCGTCTCCAGGTGGTAAGCAGTAGTTTTGCGGTGGACAGCATGATACTCTTTGAGAATGGGTTCGACGACTTTCGACAAGAAGACACGGCCTCGATCGCTGAGAAGCTCCTGGGTTGGCCCGTGACGCAGTATGAATCGGTGCAGCAGGAAGGAGGCCACATCGCGCGCTGTAGCCGCTGGAAGGGGCGGTGGTTTCGGCCTATCGCGTGAGATGGGCAACAGCCGCGATGGCATGTGGATCACGTCGAGGTATGTAGGCGGCACAGCCGCGTCGAAGGCCTGGGGTTTGGCGACGCCTCGGGCGTAACTAGTGGGCCAGCCACACGAATCTATGGGAGCGGCCTGGCTATAATTTGCGCGCAGCTTAGTGGCTAAGGCACTGGAGGCGGCTGGTGGTATTTAGGAATGACCTGCGCGATTTCCTGCTGAATAGCCCGGCGGAGGGGAGGCAGAACTGTAGTTGACGGCTGTTCTGCATGTTGCGGTGGAGCGAAAGCCAATAGAGAGACCTGGCGGGCAATTTCCTCACGTACGAACGACTTCATTTCGGCGAGCAAAGTGAAGTGGTCAGGAATGGACGGCATGGGTCATCAAGCGCTGCCAGCGCAGCTCCTCTCTTATCTTTGAGACGCCTTCATCACCTCTGACTCTTTAGGAGCTTTTCTGGCCAGCAGCATGATGAAGGAATCGTCGTCGATGCCTTTCATAACATTACTGATTCTGTGAGACTCCGACATGCTCGTGTCGGCTTTCTTGCAGAAGTTAAGGATGCCTTCAATATAGCTCGTGAAAGATTCACCGGCCTGTTGAGCTCGTTCACGTAAACATTGTTCGGCTTCCAGCTTACGAACGGCAGGGCGGCCAAACACGTCGACAATGGCGGTCTTGAGATCAGAGCACGTCGGGAAAACGGATGCATGGTTGTTGTACCACATGCCTGCCACACCCGCGAGGGAAAACACGACGTTGCTCAGTTTGCCTGCATCGTCCCATTTATTGGGTACACTCACGCGCTCGTGAATTGCGAGCCAGTCCTCCACGTAGGTGACATTCGCGCCGGTGAAGACAGGAGGGCCGCGGATAGAGAAGACACCGGGACAAGCGGTCGGTGCGGGAGCTGGCGTTTGATGGGCGGCGCCTTGAGACATGGTAGATGGCACGGTACGGGATCGAAGCTCCAGGAGCATCGAATGGAGACCGAAGTTGTTGTGACGGCACAGCACTCTCCGCGAATTTGTTAAGGCGTTCATTTGACGGCACTCAGCGACAATACGCAGTAGCGACAGTCAGGTCAAAGCCCGGACTCTCAGCGCGAACGGCGTTCTTTCAGGAGGAGCCGAAGAGGACGACCCTCTAGAAGGCGCTAGAGAGCTCAACCCATTACTCATTTCCAAGGCTTCGCTACATCGCCAAAATCACGTGCATTATTCACATGACGTAAACTTACCGAACACTGGTCAAGTGACATGCTCCCGCTAAAATGACGTACCACTAGTCACGTGACGTAAAACCATGTAAAGCTAGTCACGCGACATGTTTCCGCAAAACCGATGCCTTTTAAGCAGGGCAGCGATGCGGTCTTGGGAGGGTAGCTTCCTCGGATCCGTACACTAGTTGCGTTGTTGGTTCCAGCCTTCCACCACTAGTGGAAGCTGCGCACAGTTTATTCAGTTCGGTACATTTTCCAAAATGCTCTTTCATCCAAGTGTTCAATCAACGGCATCACTTTGTGCATTGGTTTCGCTCATCGAGACTAGACGCAATGGTATTTCGACTTCCTTGATATATTCAAGATGCCATCTCTTCGATCAAGCTTTCACGAGATCGCGTCTACTTTTCCCTGATTTTTCTGTCTCGGTTGTATGGCCTTGATTGGTCATCTTGAGTCTGTTGTCGTCCGCCTATGTCTGCAGGCTTCAGCGGCATAGCCTCATTACACTCGCCATACACGTTAGTCAATGGAACCGGAGCAACATCGGTGCTTCGGTTTCGGTTTCACCGTTTCATATGACCGAATTTCATTACGCTGCAATAATTACTAGAGGCCGCTTTTTCTATATCCGAAAGCTGCGAAGGGTTCTTCGCACGAAGAAATTGAATTCTGCCAGCTAACATACACGCCTAAATCCGCGAATTCAAAAGGTAATTGACTGAACTTTCTTAATTCCTGTCCAAATGATGTATGGCGCTACAGACAAAACAGTTGTGAGCAATATACATAAAAATATAAATATATATATATATATAATATATATATATATTATATATATATATATATATATATATATATATATATATATACCGCCGTTTCTATGGACGCTTATATCCTTCCGCAGGCAATGAACTGCAGGGCCGGTTCGGTAGGCGCAGTCCGCAATAATATGGGTGGCCAAGTATTCCAGGTGTAGACGTCCGCTGCGTTGTTTGCGTGATAATCATGCGTATTTACGAGAAAACAGAGACAAAGACACGTCTACAATACGAACATGTCTATATAGTAATAAAAACGTTGCGAGGTGTACGAGGCAGCCGTGACGAGGCGACGGCCGTAACTTGGGCGCGGTCGCTGTGCACGTGCTTAGCGCACGTGCACGAGCACGTGCACGCAGCGCACGTGCTTGGCGCGTAAACAGTGACGATCGGCCAAGGTGAGGGATGCGCTCGCTGTAGCTCGAGTTCACCGGGCGCATTCGGCGCCAACACAGTAAACACTACCCGACGTCAATGTGGACTTCGAACCTTGATCACGCTCGCTCGGCGCAGTTGCTATATAGTGCCCCCGCTACTGAAGGAGCCCACTAAAAGGAGGAAGCCTGAACGATACAGAGCGAGCGACGCTCCCTGGTCGCAGCAGTGGGAGGGGGGAAGGGTGCGATGAAGTGGTGGAAACGGAGGCGAAATGTATGGCGCAATCTGGAATACCACGGGGCAGCGGGTCCTCGACGATGGCTGTTTTAAGCCGGTCGATAGACACGGTATCATGACGACCGTTCAAATCAAGCGTGAAGAGCTTCTCGTGGCGCTTGATGACGCGGAAGGTCCATCGTAAGGGCGCTGCAAAGGCTTTCGAACTGCGTCACGGCGCACAAACACGTGTGTCGGCGTTTCCAAATCAGGTGAGATGTAGGTAGAAGCACGGTTCTTTACGCGAGGGTGTGGGGCAGAAAGACTGCGCATAGCGGAGCGCAGCTGCACCACGTACTCGGTTGGGTCAGGGCAAGGCGAGGTAGTTGAAGCATCGAAAAATTCTACAGGAAGGCGAGCGGTGAACCATAGGTCAGATCGGTAGATGTGCACTTGATGTATTGCTTTAACGTCGTCCTAAGGCTAAGCAAAACAAGTGGCAGGGAAACTGTCCAGAGTACCGTGTCGGAGTTGCGCCTTCAAGGATGCTTTCAGGGTCCGGTGAAAACGCTCGATCATGCCGTTAGCGATGGGGAGGTATGGTGTTGTGCGAATCCGCGAACTTCCCAGCAAAACCATGAGCTTCTTGAAAAGAGCGACTCGAAATGTTGACCGCAATTGGTGGTCATTGTAAAGGAAACGCCAAAGCGTTACACCCCACCCACCCCACCCGATACAAAAGTTTTAGCGATTTTTTCGCTTCTTATGTCGGGAATGGGAAACGCTCTAATCACTGAGTAAAACGGTCAATTCATGTCAGAAGGTAGGTGTTTCCATCCGATGGAGGCTATGGTCCTAGGATGTCCAGATGAACTTTATCGAAACGCTCCGAAGGCGGTGTGAAGAAGCCGTACGGAGAGCATGTATGACAATAAACCTTGGAGTGCTGGCACTCCAAACTATGGGTACAAGCACGAACGTCTTTGTTAATTCTCGGCCAGACTACACGCTGGCTGATAAGATATTGAGTAGCGCGGATGCCAGAATGAGAGAGGATATGCAAGGAGTCTAAAACAGCGCAACGGAAATCGCTCGGAACAACTGGTCGAGGGTTGCCGGTAGACATGTCGCATAAGATAAGTACGGTGCAGGACGGAAGGGTAACTTCACGAAATTCGAGTGTCCCGAGGATAGGCGAAGTTTAGCGATTTCTTCGTCTTGTGCTTGGGCTGACGCTAGGGCGCTGAAGTAGACAGTTGCTGTCGCTGCGGCACAAGATACGGAAGCTGTAAGGCGAGAGAGCGCATCGGCTGCAACATTCGTAGATCCCTGCACATGTCGAACATCGGTTGTGAATTCCGCGATGTAAGCGAGGTGACGACTCCCGCGGGGCGAAAACTTGGTGCTTGTAGACTTGGTAGCAATCGTCAACGGCTTGTGATCCGTGGCGATGAAAAAACATCGGCTTCAAGAAAATGCCAGTACTGGCGCGCACCCACATAAGCAGCAAGGAGCTCACGTTCGGAAGTGCCGTAGCGACTTTCTGTGAATGAGAGCTTGCGCGAGAAAAATGCCAACGGCTGCCACGATCCGTCAACTATTGTTGTAAGGCGGCTCCAACTGCCATATCCGACGCGTTGGTCATGAGGCAGAGTGGAGCGTCTGGTTTTGGGCGAACAAGCGGGTGGCATCTGCGAGCTCTGTCTTAACTGCTTCAAAGGAGCTTGATGCATTCTCAGGCCACGTAATGGGAGTACATTCTTACCCTGGATCAGGTCTGTAAGTGGTCTAATCAGGTCAGCACAGCGGAGAATGAAACGCCGATAGAAATTGATCAGTCAGGAACTCGCGCAGTTGACGCAAGGAACTGGCTTTGGGAAGTCTCGAACAACTTGCACTTTGGAAGGGAGTGGACGGATACCATGACCATCAACGTGGTGTTCGAGAAAGTCAAGTTCAGGCCCGCCGTACGTACACTTGGTTTTGTTGACGATGAGGCCGTACTCGGCAAGGCTTTCGAGAGCTGTCGAAGATGGGAAGGTGTTCGTCTGCGTTGCGGCTAAAGATGAGGAGATCATCGATGTACGCAAAGCAGAACGGCAGGCCTCGTGTGATGGTCTACAAACCACTGGAATGTTTGAGCGGCGTTACGGAGCCCGAAGGGTATCCGCAGGTGTTCAAAAGGTTGAAATGTGTTATGACAGCAGTCTTGGGAATTCGAGGGTTCGACAGTATCTGATGATAGGTCTTGACCAGGTCGATCTTCGAAAAGATGGTTGATCCATGCCGTGGTGCTGTGAAGTCCGCGATGTTTAGGCATGGGCAGCGATCAGGAACGGTGGCGTTGTTCAAAGCGCGGTAGTCGCCGCAGGGTCGCCAGTGACCTGGAGAATTTTTCCGCACATGTGCAGTAGAGAAGCCAAGATCATGAAGGTCGCACAATGCCACTCGAGCATGTGATCAAATTCAGCTCGGCAACCTTGAGTCGATCGGTGCGAGGCGTCGTGAACGACCAGGAGTGGTGGCACCGAGGTAATAATGGTGGGCAACGTCGTGCTTGACAGGACGCCAGAAAATCTGACGGGGCGATGCAAGCTTGGAAAGTCGTGGAGTAACTGTTCGGCACCGACGAAGGTGCCTTGTTGATACTGCAGTGATGCCTTGTGACGCTTACCTTGCACCGTTAGGTGTGTCTTAGCATCGACAAGGGACTTGCGGGAGTACCCACGAGCTGGTCGAAACAACGAAGGAAGTCCGCTCCGAGAATTGGGTAAGTCACGTCCACTACGAGGAAAACAACGGAAAACGCGACGGAGTCCAATGTTCAGCGTGAGCGCGCGCTCACCGTAAGTTACGATGGTGATCCTGTTGTCGGCTTGCAGCGTCACTGCGGATCGGCGATTCTTCGGGAATGCAGATGGGGGTGGAACAACTGTAACTTCGGTTTCCGTGCCCACGAGGAAACGGAGCCCAGATGCGTTGTCGTAAACAAAGAACAAGCGGCTGCTTGCTGGACCGCAACCACTCGCCGCTTCTAATGGTGAGTCGGAGCGTTTCCCGACAAAGTGCAGGGAGATGAGGACTTTCGGGCGGCTGCATCGAAGGTCCGTTGATGCCAACACTGGCCGGATGTGGAACCGTGATGAGGAGCGCCGGCGGGAAGAGGGGCGGTGGCGTGACAAGGATCGAGAGCGCGCAGACAGGGTAGCTATCTGAGCGGGTAGCTGTTCGATTTGGCTGCGAAAGTCATCGCGTAGGACTTGCAGGTCTGGTGGCGAAGGGCGAGATGCCTCACATGTGTGGAAGTGGTCGCGATCACTGACATGGTTGGGAGTCGAATTCCCTCACGGAGTCGGCAAGCTGCGCGAGCTTTTCCAGCGACAAGTCCGCTGCAGCGGCGAGCACCATGCGGACGGTGGAAGGTAGGCGCTGTAGGAAGAGCTAGAGCACTGCACGGGCCGATTTTTGCGGCACGGGCCTGGCCCGGCCCGAAAACGCCATGCTCCGGCCCGCCCGAGCCCGGCCCGGTGTTCCTAAATGTGGCCTGTACCCGGCCCGGGCCCGAAAGGTTTGGACCCGGCCCGGCCCGTTTCAGCCAGTTATGCCTTGAGCATAAAGGAGGCACTGTCCAACCTTCGGTTATTGTGTAGAAACCTGCCGACACAAGATATATTCTAGAGATTGTTTTAGGAACTTCTTCAGTGTCACAACTTTCACCGGTACTGTGTATACTTTCGGTGAATTACGCGCGTAACACTCTTGCGAAATGATTGCAGGGCAATATAAAATATATTGGAGTCATAGCTGGCTCTTTCATGTATGCACGCAGTGCTAACCACGCAATCTCATTTTTGCATTTCAAAGAACAACTACAAAATATAATACCTGCATAAGTTGCGAAAAAGCATGGCAGCCATTTTTAAATTGAGTCTATATCAACTGCTACGACCTAGGGCTGTTGAGTAAAAGTAGGAAGTCTCCTGCAAACCTCATCTATTGCACAATGCAATGGGGAAAAAACGTGCTCTATCTGCTACTGGGAGGAATACGCCAGGCTGGGCAGCGTTACATAATTAAAGCTGTCGTGTTGACTCCTCGGCAGGCAACTGCACCCAGCCTACACTATGTTTTCGTGTTCAAAACAACAAGGTTCTTTGTCCCACCCTTCTTCCCCAGTCACCGCCACCGTCACCGCCACTCGGGGAAACGGGTGTCTCTAAGGTCTGGCGCATCGCCACTAGTAGTGGGAAAATAACAACGGCGTTTGCCCTGGGATAAGAGTCGCTACGCATCTTGCACTTAAAATGCACGAAAAACAGCTCCTGAGATATAATGACTCACAAGTCGCGTTGGCCAGTCTACGGGAATGCGAGCGTAGCTGTATACTCGAAATTTTTCCCTAGACGAACGCGCACATCTTATACACACTAATCTAGGCAGTTTACCGTTGTTTTCCTTACACGGTACCCAAGAACGTCTTTCACTCACTATAATGGCGGAAACTTATATTAGGCGTTTCTTGAAATCCCATGTAGCATAGCGATGGAGTAAATTGTAGACGTCTTGTACTGTGCAACTTCTATGTACTCCAGGTGGTTTAAATTACCCGGAGCCCTCAACGACGGCGTCTCATATAGCCTGGGTCGCTTCGGGAAGTTAAACCCCCAAAACAACAAAAACAAAGCCACACAACGTACACACGCAATTATACCTATATGTATGAGACCCGGGCCTAATACGGGCCTGGCTCAGGCCCGAGCCCGATCCGAGCCCAAAGACCAAGGGCCCGAGCCCAGCCCGGGCCCGATCTAAGAACACCTTACCGGCTCGGCCCGGCCCGTGGGCCGGGCCGGGCCCGGGCTTTCGGGACAGCCCGGGCCCGTGCAGTGCTCTAGGAAGAGCTCTCGTAGCAGGTTTTGATAGAACGAGGTGGCCTTGTCACCAAGAAGCTGCTGAAGACGGCGCAAAAGCTGTGACGGCTTACGGTCACCTAGTTCTTCAGCAGAAAGCAGCTGTTGCAGACGCTGACTCTCTGAAAACGAGGTGCGGTTCAGGATCTCGGCCGACAAGTTCTCATAGGGGTTCGTCCCCGGTGGGGAGAGATTGAGGTGTCCGATTTCGCTGGCGATCTCCGGTGGAAGCGCAGACACCACGTGGCGGAATTTTGATGTTTGAGCCGTTACCCTGGCCGTGACAAACTGGCTCTTTACTTGCGCCAGCCAGAGAGACGGATCAGCAGGCCAGAATTGCGGAAGCCGAAAAGAGACAGTGGAGACTGCTTGCATCGCTGCAGGGTAGGGGGATGCTTGTCTGAAGTCGCCGGTGGCTTCCACCGTCGTCGCAGTCATGAAAATGGTCGTAAAAATTTCGACAGTCCGTGGTCACCAATTTGTAGACGTCCGCTGTGTTGTTTGCGTGATAATTATGCGTATTCACGAGAAAGCAGAAACAAGGCACGTCTATACGAGCTTGTATATTTTAACAAAAACGTTGCGAGGCGAGAAGGCAGCAGTGACGATGCGCCTGCCGTAACGTAGGCTCGACCGCTGTGTTTGCAACGCATGTGCTTGGCGCGTAAACAGAGACAATCGGCCAAGGTCAGGGATGCGCTCGCTGTAGCTCGAGTTCACCTGCCACATTCGGCGCAGGCACAGTAAACACTACACGACGTCAACGTGGACTTCGAACCGAACGTCGTAAGATAGTTGCACAACAGTTAGGCAAATGTTATCAAGGCACGTTCGCGCAACTCCCTAATTTCCGTCATCACTTCTCCATTTTGCTTTGTTACCAACACCAGAGAAGGTGAACAGCGAAAACTTGGGTCTATTAGGTATTGCGGAAATGACGCAGTGTGCCGAGTGCATACTGCGAAGACCCCATAAACTAGGACACCATGGCTCTTTTGGATAACATATTGAATAACTTCCTGCTTCTGAGGTGATTTTTATAAATGTAGCGCACTTGCCACGCTCGCAGCAACAAAGCCCAGCGAGCCCATAATTTTTCTGAAACTGGGAAGTAAGGATGCATGCTTCTTAAATGGGTGCCTATAGATGGAGAAAAACTTTCTATTGTCAAGAAAGACGTTAGAAACATGACGCTGCTGCTCTATGGCTCTGCGATATTCATTTGATTTTGGTATTGAAGATTTAATATCTTACGCGTGAAATAACAGGAAATGCAACGTTTTCTTTGTAACATGTGTCAATCGGCAAAAGCACGAGGTGTCAATGTGCGCTCCGTATATGGTAGCTTTGCAAAAAGACGGCGTGAATGGGAAGAGGCAAGGTATTAAGATAGCAAACCTCATCGGCACGAGGCGTTGCCATCGTGGTACCTTCGCAGCAATGGACCGTATACACTCCAAAAAGTAGTCATTCACGACAACCACACAAAGCGACTAAGATGCATTGGGAAGCGACTGGGAGACGCGAGTAATTATCGCGAGTAATTATCGAAACCAAGTTCGCTTCTCATGCGATAACGTGACTTCATACTTTCATTAGCGTATTCCTCCGCAATCGAGCAACGCTTGTGAATAAAGCTTGCTGACGTGTAGGAATACAAATGTAACTTTTTTGTTTATATTCTACGAAAGCGGAGCCAACGCTGGAACCACAATTGACATTATTCCGGCATGACGCCTGTATCATAGGAGTACGTATGCAATGTTATTGTTTTAGCCTGCACTGCAACCACAAATGACGCTGCACTGGCATTACGTCTGCATAGGGTTTTTTTACAAAGCAGTCTGAAGACGTGACGTAGCTCTCTTTGGTAGAATACCTGACTGCCACGCAGAATGCTTGGGCTCGAGTCCTGTTGGGGAGGAGGAGATAAAACTTTATATGACCAAGGGATTTGGGCACGTACGTCCCAGGGTCCCCGCACGACCCCACTGCGCTATGCGTTCATGAGTTCATGCAGTTCCATGACGTGGGCGGCCCGGTCAGTGGCGATCTTCTGCTTGGCCGGGTCCGCCGAGCGCAGCAGGGTCTCCCATTCCTTCCATGCATGTGGTCAGCGGGGGAGGGTCCGCCGGGCATTCCATGAGAATGTGGGTAAGGTTAGCGTGGGGATGAGTGCATTGAGCACAGGACGGGGCGTACGCTCCCGGAATTGTTTTTTATGCTTTAAATTTGTCGGGTAAACGCTGGCGATGTCGGTTTTTCTTTGTATTCTGGCATTTAAGTTAACAATGTCTCTCCTCGCCGTTCGTGGGAAGATACAAACTATCAATAACCTGTGGCTTACCGCGGCCCGCGGTAAGCGGGTACGTGGTACACGTGTCTGAAGAAAGGGTTTGACAATATACGTGGCAGGCTTTTCACTTTATCATGTCATGACCAGACAGTCATATCCGTCACGCCCTCTTACTCTCCCATGCCAATTTTAGATGCGAAGCATCTTATGGCGGAGTTCAAATGGCGTGCGGCGTGACCACCCTTTCTGCGAATGCGCAAACCCTCTCCCCCTCTCCACTCCCTCTCTCTATTCCGCCTCCCCCTCTCATCTCCCCTCTCCTTCTCCTTCCCCTCTCCTCTGCCTCTCCTCGTTTATATAAAAGGCTCGCGTTAGGTCGTACACACGCTCAGTCACTGCGCCGGTGTCACGAGTTTCTATATCAACGTCGGCGGTAGTTGCAGTAGTACCTTAATGCCTGCTGAGATTGGGGAGCAGCTGGTGCAGCAGCGGAAGGCTCGACGCGCCGAAGCGCAACGTAAACGTCGGCAAGAGGACCCTGAGCTCCGGGCTAGGGAAGCCCAGCGCAAACGGCAACGTCGGCGGGAAACTGCTACTTATGAAACGCGGGCTCGACATGCCGAAACTCTACGGCAGCGTCGGCAAGCAAACCCTGCCGTACGCAACGCCGACGTCGAAGCCAAGCGTCAGCGTCGAGCCAACGCGTCGGCTGCGGACTGACGACATGAGTCCGACGCCCGTGCAGATCGCCTCGCTAGACAACTTCAACGCCCGGGCTCTGACGGTGACGACGCCCGGTTCCAGCGCGAATTCAGCGACCGGAGCTTCGGGCACAGCTGCAACGTGTGTGACCGACTATTGTTCGATAACAATCTGACCGAGGTCGGTAGCATGCCCAACGAACGCCAACGGAAGCGATCGTGCAAGTGCTCCGGCTTCGCATCGCCTCATGGTCCCCTTTAGCGGGAGATGGTGTAATTTTTTTTTCTACGCCAAGTTAAGGAGGTGATCATGAGAGCACCCAGACGTAGGGGGCTACGTAGATAGATAGATAGATAGATATAGATAGATAGATAGATAGATAGATAGATAGATAGATAGATAGATAGATAGATAGATAGATAGATAGATAGATAGATAGATAGATAGATAGATAGATGCGCTAAGAAGTGCTTCGCATTTAAAACACTAAATACGAATGCCGACAATCTCCCACCAGCGTACGCCAGATGTCTCGGCCACCTTCTAGAACGCATGTAAGCCCACTTCGCTGGGCCAAGATTATGTGAATAAGACCTCCGTACGGAAGTCGAAATGTTGTTTTTACTGTTTAAACCATTTCATTTTGGTGGGCGTTTCTTCTTTTCCTTTTGTCATCTTGCTGTCTTCCAACATGTCGCCGCTGAATCCATGTGTGCCGGCGTATTTTTTATTTGTATATGCAAAACATGGAAAGGCTTAAAGGTGGACATTTGACAGCGTTCTGTCTGGTTGGGAAGAAAATATCATTGAAAAAGTTACACCAACCAACGAATTATAAAAGTAAAAACTTCTCTTACTTTAAAAAACCCGACGTTTCGGATCCAACTCGGATCCCTCCTCAGGGGTGACTGTGGGGCGCCAGAGAGCAACAGAGTTTAAAAAGGAAGGAAAGAGCCTTCCTCTCTTTAGGTCGCGGGGTCACGCTTGGTTTGGCTACTGTTGAGCCGGATGTGCCATCATCATGATATTGATATTGAAAAACACACAAAAGGAAGAAAAAGAAAAATAGTAAAGGAATAAGAAATGAACGAATGTTAACCGAAATATTATGTGAACATTCGATTGCTGCGGCGTATAAAGAATACCTCTATAAAGTAAGAGTGCGTACAGGTATCCTGGCATGTATATTCATGTAAAACTAATAATAATAATAATAATAATAATAATAATAATAATAATAATAATAATAATAATATAATAATAATCAATCATTTATTAACGTGCCCAGGAACAACCGTAAGGTCTTTGTGCAGGCGCACGCAAAAAAAAAAACATAAAAAAACAATACAATACAGACAGTCTTCAGAAATAAAAAGAGCAAAAACACGTACACAAAGAGAAATGAACACAAAAGGGGAGGAGTAAAACAAGACAACACGAGAAATATTGACGGGGAATAAAAAATTAGAATGCATATATACAACTATGCGGAAAAACTGAGAAGGGAAGACTTTGTACATTGTGCCATACTATGTTAAAACAGTGCAAAGCTCGGATAAAAACAATGATTGTGGACTATGAAAAACGTCAAGATCAAGAAAATTAACATTATAGAGACTTTGTATTCTGTGAACAGTAGAGTGTTGGAAGAAGCAGGCGGGTACATGAAACGGTCTGTTCTCTCTGGTTAACTTACACGGAATTCGAAAATTAACACAATTGAGAAGTACAGGGCAGGATATGATACCGTGGACTAGCTTGTAAAGAAATAAGAGGTCAGAACGATTTCGTCGGCAGTGAAGTGATGGCAGTGATAATAATTCAGCAGTATTTGAACGAGATGCAGAGTCATTTTTAGCAAAGCGATGGTTATATATGCTGAGGAATAATAACAATAATAATAATAATAATAATATTAATAATAATAATAATAATAATAATAATAATAATAATATAATATAATAATAATAATAATAATAATAATCAATCAATCATTTATTTAACGTGCCCAGGAACAACCGTGAGGTCTTTGTGCAGGCGCACGCAAAAAAAATCAATAAAAATAAACAATACAATACAGACAGTCTTCAGAAATAAAAGAGCAAAAACACGTAGACAAAGGAAATGAACACAAAGGGGAGGAGTAAAATAAGACAATATGAGAAATATTGAAGGGGAATAAAAACTAGATTGCACATATACAACAATGCGGAAAGACAGAAGGGAAGACTTTGTACATTGTGCCATACTATGTCAAAACAGTGCAAAGCTCGGATAAAAACAATGATTGTGGACTATGAAAAACGTCAAGATCAAGAAAATTAATATTATAAAGACTTTGTATTCTGTGAACGGTAGAGTGTTGGAAGAAGCAGGCGGGTACATGAAACGGTCTGTTCTCTCTTTAACTTACGCGGAATTCTAAAATTAACACAATTGAGATGTACAGGGCAGGATATGATACCGTGGACTGGCTTGTAGAGAAATAAGAGATCAGAACAATTTCGTCGGCAGTGAAGTGATGGCAGTGATAATGATTCAGCAGTATTTGAACGAGATCCAGTCATTTTTAGCAAAGCGATGGTTATATATGCTGAGGAATAATAATAAATAATAATATAATAATAATAATAATAATAATAATATAATAAATAATAATAATAATATAAAATAATAGTAATAATAATAATATAATAATAATAATAATAATATAATACCTGCGCCTTTGATCTCATTATAGGTGACATGTCTCGCTGGAAGACAACGACGATGAAGTGCGCGCGCGACTACACTGGCGCTGTGGCACGAGCGTCATTCTGGTGTCGAACGTTAGCCATATGTGACTCCAACGCCTAAGCTGCGCTTTTTAACGTGTTCATGTTTCCTTGTGTTAAATAAATCGTCGTACAGCCACAAGTGGCTGTACAGACGTAACAGTTGGCGACGAGGAAGACTCTGGACTCACCGGCACTTCACCGACGTCAAGGAACGGAACGAGATGGCGACGCCTGACTTTGGTCGGCTACCCGAATTCAGCGGCAGCTCCGGCTCCTGGAGATCCTGGTATGGGAGGCTACAGTTCTTCTTCGAGGCTAACGACATTACGGACGCTTCGAAGAAACGTGCTCATCTGCTAACGTTATGCGGGGAACAGACTTACGACGTCGTCTGCGCCCTCGTTCAACCCAAGCAGCCAACCAAGTGAGCTACGATGACATAGTCGAGATGCTCAAGGCGCACTTTGATCCACAGCCGTCGGAGGTCTTCTGCAGGGCACGCTTCCAACGTCGTGACCAACGGCATGACGAAACGGTCAGTGATTACGTAACAGCGCTCAAGAAGCTAGCAGCAGATTGCAATTTTGGAACAAGCGTAGACGCTGCGGCGAATCCAACAATGCTGCCTCTTGATGTAATGCTGCGGGATCGTTTCGTTTGCGGTCTTCGGAACGAGCAGGTCCAGCAACGGCTGTTCGCAGAAAAGGACTTGACATTCAAGAGAGTCTTTGACATTGCACTGCGAGCTGAAAACGCCGTCGAAGATCAGAAAAACGTGAAAACGGAATTCAAAGAGATTCACGAAGCCTGCACAAGTATCAGCAAGACAGAAAAACGTCACTCGAGTGCCTCTGCCCAAAAGAAGAAACAACACTGTTGGCGTTGTGACGCGCAGCATAGTCCGGACACTTGCAAGTTTCAGACAGCTTCCTGCAACTACTGCAAGAAACGCGGACACATTGAAAAGGCCTGCCTGAAAAAGCGGAAAGAGGCAAGAACAAACAAGAACAACAACATCGAATATCCCCGACAAGGAACTTCGACAGTGGCCTCAGCACCAGTCACGACTCCAAAGGATTCACCAGACGCGGCACTTTACGAGCTCAACACCTTAATCGACGCGTCCAGCACGCAGAAGGTCATGACTCAACTACGCATACATGGCAAGACCTTGGAGTTCGAAGTCGACTCGGGTGCAGCCTGCACATCATCAGTGAGGCCACGTTCAAAGCTACGTGGACAGATGACCCACCACAGCTTCAAACGGACAACATTCTCCTACGCACATGGTCAGGCCAGTCCCTCCGAGTTCTCGGATGTGCAACGGTGGATGTAGAGCACAAGAACAAGAATTTCACACTACCGCTTGTTGTCATCAAAGGAGCAGGTTGTAACCTCCTCGGACGAAACTGGTTTCCTCATCTGGGTATACAGATCACGGGCATCAATGACGTATCAGACGACAAACTTGTTTCGAAGCTTCTAGACAAGTACCAGTCTGTGTTCGACGAGGACATCTCAGGACACGTCGGTCCTGCGGTACAACTTGAACTCGTGGAAGGAGCGAAACCAAAGTTCCTAAAAGCACGACCAGTTCCTTTCGCGCTGCGGTCAGCTGTAGAAGCTGAATTGGATCGACTGCAAAGTCAAGGCATAATCGAGCCTGCGCAGCATTCGGATTGGGCAACGCCTCTCGTACTTGTTCGAAAGAAAAACGGCTCGTTGCGAATATGCGGCGACTACCGTGCACAGTGAACCAGGTATCGAAGAAGGCAGACTACCCACTTCCAACAACAGATGAAGTCCTTAGCCACTTGAGGGGAGGCAAGGTATTCAGCACCCTGGATTTGGCACAAGCTTACCAGCAACTTCACGTAACGCCAGAGACATCAGAGATATTGACCCTGAACACGCTGAAAGGGCTTTACAAGGTCAAACGATTGCCTTTCGGAATCTCTGCAGCTCCAGCCATTTTTCAACGCTTTATGGAGACTATGCTGTCTGGCATCACAGGCGTTTGCGCATACCTAGATGACGTGATCATCAGTGGAAAAGACGCCACTGAACACGCCGAGAGACTGGAAGAGGTTCTGAAGAGGCTGCGCAATTGCAACCTTCGTCTCGGCAAAAACAAGTGCTGTTTTGCAGTGCGAGAAGTTTCTTTTCTGGGACACCGAATTGACGAGACAGGCGTCCACACCAACGAAGAGAAAGTTCGAGCAATAACGAATGCTCCAGCACCAAACTGCAAGCAAGCACTTCAATCATTCCTTGGAATGCTGGCTTTCTATGACAGGTTTTTGAAGAACAGGGCAACAATTGCCAGCTGTCTCTACCAGCTCCTGCAGAAGGACGCCACGTGGAGATGGGAGACCAAGCATCAAGAAGCATTCGATAAACTGAAGAGATTGCTTCTCAGTCAGACCGTACTGGCACACTACGACGAACAGAAGGAGCTTCTCGTCTCATGTGACGCTTCACCATACGGCATAGGAGCTGTTCTGTCTCAACGTGATGACCAGAATAGAGAGGCGCCAATCGCTTTCGCATCTCGGACGCTAGGGACAGCGGAACGCAATTATGCTCAGTTGGACAGAGAAGGCCTTGCCGTAGTGTTTGCTGCACACAAGTTCCACAAGTATATTGCGGGAAGAAAGGTGACTTTCGTCACGGATCATCAACCGCTTCTCGGCATACTGGGTCCAGGGAAGCCAACGGCTCAAGTCTCTCACCACGGATGACGAGATGGTGCATCAAGTTGGCGGCCTATGACTACAACATCGTCTACAGGCATGGCAAGAACCATCAAAACGCGGACGCGTTGAGCCGATTGCCACTACCAGCGTCTCGATGAACCCTGGCCACCAGGCGACGTACTATTGTTCGAAGCTTTGTCGAGACCTCCGTTCACTGCTACAGAGCACGTCTGACACAAGAAGACAGCATCCTGCAGAGGTTGTACAAGGCAGTGCAGGATGGCACAGTGGAGAAACTCACTGGAGATGAGTTCGCTCCTTACCGACGACGAGCGACCGCACTAGCATTTCATCGCGAGTGCCTCACGCTTGGATCACGGGTGATCATACCGAGCTCAGCACGATCCCACTTTCTGGCACTTCTGCACGCTGGTCACCGAGGCATGGTAGCCATGAAGAAGTGCGCAAGGAGCTACGTATGGTGGCCCGGAATCGACAAGGTGATCGAAGAAACGGTGCGACAGTGCCGTGAATGCCTTTCAACGCAGAAGAGCCCACCCAAAGCTCCTATTCCCTCCTGGGACCGTCCCAAGACACCATGGCACACGGTGCACGTTGACTTCGCGGGGCCACTACTCGGGCGCACCTACTTGGTTGTTGTGGATGCACACACAAAGTGGGTGGAAGTCCGGCACGTGACGCAAGCAACATCCGCGGTTGTCATCGATGTGCTACGAAGCATTTTTGCTACGTTTGGCATTCCCCGAAAGGTCGTCTCCGACAACGGAAAAGCCTTTATTTCCAACGAGATAAGGCAGTTCTATACGGCAAATGGCATACAGGCTACAACGTCACCAGCTTACCATCCTGCACAAACGGCCAGGCAGAACGCTATGTGGCAGAGCTGAAAAAGCACTCCTGAGAGATACAGACAAGTCCATACAGTGTCGACTTGCAAGATTCCTGTATAGGCAGCACACGACCATTCACACTGCTACAGGAATGTCACCTGCAAGAGCAATGTTTGGACGAGAGCTTCTATGTCCTCTCGATCTTCTCAAACGGGAGACGGAAATACACTCCCTGAGAGCCAGGAGACATTGACGAAATCCCGTCGCTTCGCAGTAGGAGAGAGAGTCTCCGACAGTTTTTGAAAAAGCCAGATTGGATTGAAGGCGAAATACTGCGCCGCGTCGGACCACGATCCTGGCTTGTAAAAAGCAGCCACGGAAAGGTTCGGCGTCACCTCAACCATATGAGGAAAACGAGCCAGACCGGACAACAACCCCATCACCGACAGATTGGAGCGTAGCAGATGATTTCTCGGACACAACGTCAGAAGAGACGCCGTCGAGTTCTGCTGATCAACGGCCTGACTCGCTCAACATGCAAAACAACCCTCCCTCGCAACCGTCGACCTCGACGTCACAAGCAGGAACCACCCGGAAACTGCGACCACCAGAGGTTAGGCGGCCTCCAGACCGCTATGGAGACTTCGTCTAAGGGGGAAGAATTGACATGTCTCGCTGGAAGACAACGACGATGAAGTGCGCGCGCGACTACACTGGCGCTGTGGCACGAGCGTCATTCTGGTGTCGAACGTTAGCCATATGTGACTCCAACGCCTAAGCTGCGCTTTTTAACGTGTTCATGTTTCCTTTGTGTTAAATAAATCGTCGTACAGCCACAAGTGGCTGTACAGACGTAACAATAGGTATGCCGAAGAGGAGGGTTGCGGAAATGTTGACCACATGGACACTTTTTAACGTGCACCTAAATCTGTGAGCGCAGGTACGCTCGATCGAAATGCGAACGCGGAGAGCATAGTACCTGCGTTTCTTATAAGCATCTGAGCAACGCAACTACTATACCACAGTGGCGGCCAAGATGAATTTTTCTCTCTGCCTAACAAGAGCGTGCTTTGTAGAGTGAAATGCTCTATTTCAAGAATGAAACAATATTTACCTACTTTCTAGTTAATTTCCCACTTACAAGGGCTTCGCGCCAGGATGTGCTTGTTGAAGGTGGCCACGACAAGCGAGTTCCCTCGGAGGGGCATGGAAGGGGGAAACGTATTAATTGGGTCTTGACTATTTTGCTATTGGCGAGGAAAGGGGGGGGGGGGGAGGGGCGATGAAAAGAAAAGCAGCACAGGCTGCTACTCGCTTACTGTTTCGCATGAAATTAACTCCAACAATGCGTGGAATCTACTCCAAGCTTTCTTCTAGTGAGATGTGATTCTACCTCTGCTTCGTGCAAAGTATAAAATGTCACAACACCCAAATTGCACCCTGTGGTGGCCATTAGGAAGAAGAAGGCATGTATCTATGCCCACTTCTTCCCTTCAGGATGCACGCTCACATATCGTGCGCACGCAAAGCTTTGATCTCACGACACAACAGTTCAATGCGTTTCAACTCGAAATCACTAGTGAAAATATTGCAATCCCCATAGTGCCAAAGTTTTATGTAAACGAAAGTAGATTTCCGCCTTGTTGGTTCCCATGGAATCGTTGGCAATGAAAGAGCACGTTGTATTGGGCAAACACATAGCCGCGCCACCTAGGACCGAAATTAGAGCATATTATACTAGTTAGTTTGTTCTTAACCAATTGAGCAAGAGCGTACACAATTTCACAGCCCAGGTCATCGCTGCCTATTGTGGTCACAACTTCTATAGAGGCGCTGAGCAATTTTGACTTCGATAATTTGTTTTCCCTCTACATTTATACGCATTTTCATAGGTTTGGAAACTCCATGTAAATTGCTCGGAATTGAAGTTCCTTTGTATTTCAATCACCGTAGCGTAGGTTCGAATATAAAAAACAGTCCGTACTCGGTGCACGTTTCACGTTGGCTCCTCAATCCCCAAGCCGACGAAAAAGGCAGAAATATGGAGAAAAAAAAATGAATTACGGAAGATGAAAGTTGGACAACGCCTTTCATTAATTTAAACAGTAGATGTACATGGACTGGGGGAGAAAACAATTTTTAAGTTTGGTAAATCCTTTCAGGAAGTTCGAAGGAAGATTTTTAATCTCACTTCTAACAAAATAAGCAGAAATCTGGTATTATTTGCATAAAAGTTACAGACTATGTAGATATTAAATTTTTTTCTTCATTGACTTCTGTTTCAAGTACCTTGAAGCTCCTCGTGCCCACGAAACATATGCGTGCCCTTTGAAATAAGCGGAGACGGGGTTATAAGACGCGGCGCTTCTTTCCTCCTAATTGGTCAACAGGGTCTCCATCTCCTGTTGTTCTTACTGAAACACCAATCTCAATTTCAAAACGGTGTCTCAATCTCATTGAGAGCTAAAAAGGACGTGCGCTTGTCTGTTATTTCGTGCATAAAGTTACTAAACCTCAATATGCAAATCAATATGAATATTGTAGACTCAGAGCTGCACGAGTCGTGTTTATGACAACTTTTGAGAATAAAAGCCATTTATGAAGCTCCAGGTGACGCGCAAGAAACAAGAAATATCAGTGCCGAGTCTCAGGAAAATTATGGACTCAACGGCATTTTGTTGCAACGGGCGGGGCAGGCCCGCAGCAGTTACAAAGATGTCTTTAAATGCTCAGACTCTGTATCGATTAGATATGATAAGTAGCTTTGGGGACGCAGTTTAGGCCCTTTTCCGTTTCTTCCATCGGCACACTGTGTTACATCTGCAGCACGAAACAAAGGAACGTTTTCGTTGCTCGACTTTGCAGGTTTTCTAAGCAAACGCCAATGGAGCACTTAACTTCCTGAAAATGTAATGACGGAAGAATCAGCTTGTCGTCCGTACGTTCCTTTCTCGCATGCCTGATTGTTGCGCCCAGTGTGTTTTGATAGTTCCGTAGTTCATGAACTAACCAAGTCAGGCTTACCTAAATGACCTCGACCCACAGAGCATAACGCATTGTGTCAATAGAAGTGGCCCTTGCAGTAAATTGTCTGTTTACACTCTTACATGCAAATACGGAAGTGTGGCGGAAGGAACGCCTCAAGTAATGAACACTGCTAGGAGTACCGAAAGCCCCTTTGATAGTTTCATACGTTCAGTGATATTACAAAGATTATGGTAGACACTACTTACAATCAGCGAAACAGGCAGGAAAAGATCATCGAGGCTCAAAGAACACAAAAGAGACGTCGCTAAAGACACCAAGCCACGCGTTCCGAGACTGACTTGTTCAACACTGCTGGACGACAGGGCATGCCTTTGACTTCTACAATGTGACGACGCTGAATCGGGAACAAAGGTTGGGGAAAAGAAAACTCCTGGAATCGTGGTTCATATGTCACTACATATCGGCTTGCAACAACAACCGCGGCCCCCTAACGGACGTTTACAAGGACATATGTGAATAGTAGTGAACTGGGAGACCTCTGTTGAATTGGTGCGTGTGTATACTGAAGTGCCACCTGCATAAATGGCGAAACGTCTATATAATTTGCTTTACCTGTTGAGTAAGTCGGAGTAAATCTTTTGGAATCATAAATTTACACGGCTTTTCGGACATTTTTGCACAAAGAAAAGAAAATATTTCGTGCTAGAATACTTTGGACACTAACAGAAAATTTTAGCCAAATCAAATGCTAGTACATACTTTTGCTGAAGGCGGACAGCCAATGCAGAGGAACACATATGGAGGAAAGGCTTTCTTAATTCGGCAGAACCATTATTAAACATATATGTATGTTCTACCTGTGTCTAACAAATAATAATTTGTCATTGCCTGAGTGCTCAACACCACTGCAGTAGTACAGCAGGCAAACAAGCCCACACAAGAGGCCACGTAATCACCGGTTTAAAAGAAAGTGCCGAAAATAAATGTCTAGAACAAGGCTTATACGTTGGCAAAAGACGAAGTCACCACATGTCTGTAACAACATTAAAGTGTACTGTGACATATTGAAGAAATAAGAAGAGCCGCGCTGCGACATCCTACAAGCTTCATTAGCATTTTGCAAAATATATGTTTACAACACTGATGCACTGAAGTTCGCATGACACCTTTGCGACAAAACTCTCGTTACAAGGAGAACTACATGTAGACAATGACAAAATTATAATAAATTGGGATAGGTTGTAATTGTATTCGTAGCTAAAATATTCACCATGTTTATAAGGAAAGGTTACCAGCCCAAATAAAAGTGCGAACTAGAGAACATTTCAGAGTTAAAAGTACGGACCACTTGTAGGCGTCATTTTGAGCTAAGTTTGATTGTGAGCTGGACCGACGATTATCACAATTCAAATAAAAAATGATCAACCATCCCTAATTGACGTAAGGTTATGGCGCAGAGATGAATTGGGGAAATACAACCTGTGAAACTCGAGCGATACGAAACACTTCGGTAGCGCTAAGAGCATCGGAAGAATTAGGGAGTTTTTTATACGTTATTCATCATGTGTACATAGGAGTGACCTTGTAAAAGATCCATAATTGTCGCACATGAACAGTGATGACGAAGTTACGCCTCTACGTACGAAATGGACGGCATATTTTGAGTAAACTTATTGCTTAATACGGGTTGCAAAATGAGCGCCGAACATGTATGGCACGCACACCATTTCGCTCCTAATTAGCATTTTATATAAGTGTAGTTGATAGACGTAGAAGCCGAAGGAAACGTTTGGCGAATAAACCTTGTGTGTGACTAGAAGGGTCTATTTTCTTGGTGGTAAACGCAATGATTGTATTGGACTGCTTCGGTATAGCAGGTGAGGAATGAGAAATCCTTCAAAAATTAAAGGCAAGAAGAAAGCAATGCTCCATCGTATTTTCGTTATACAGAAAGCAAGAGAACCGCCCTCGATAATGAACCGAAAATGGTAGTGCAGGCTAAGATCTACTGAGAACACCTAAATATAAATCTGGCGTCGCAATGTTTTGTGCATGTGCTCTTCTAACAACTATTCACACTTCCATGGGTAAGAAGAATTGCTTGAATTGCCGGGTAAACGTTGTGTGTTCGTCAGCTGTGTGGAATAAAAGATTCTTCTGTAGCGTTGCAGTGCTATGGTCAACAATACCGTAACAAAATGCACTGAACCACACGGGCTACGTTTAATAGGTCGTTCGTTCCACGAAGCTCGATTCACGCTCATGGTAATTAGCGGCCTTCGTTGTTGTTCAATCCACGCATATTCATACAGTTTTGCCGGTCCTTCGTATTGTACTAAGCAGTAAATAATGAATTCGGTGTTCACATACGAAAGTTTCATGTTCGTATATCTGAGCCATAGTCGTGCCAACAAGAGCAGTGCGTAATGCGCACCCTTTGCTTTCGGCTGGTCTCACGGTCCATGCTGTTACTATAGACAAAGGCCCCAATGCCCGTGAACTGTTATTAGAGTAGTAATTGCTGGTGAAATAATAGGTAGGTTGACAGGAGTAACAATGTTTTCCGCATGACCTAAGGACAACACATTGATTGTGCTTGCATAATGCAAAGCATTTCCATCTTGCCTCTAAGGCAAGTTACAACCTGCAAGGTTTGTATATGTAAGTTCAGTTTTCGTAAAGAGGCGTATGCATGGCGTGAGCAATCGCTGCGGCGAGTTTGGCACTCCTTAGTAACCTGAAGCGCAACACGTGATATTGGCGGAGAAAGAGCTCCACTGCTATTTTGGTATAAACCTTGGCGCTCACTGAAAAAGGGTTCGGGTACGGCGCTTCACCTCGGCCCAGCTGCTTATCGTACCAAGTGCGCTGCTTATTGTACCAAGTGCTCCTCAATGAAGCGGTCCCCTGAACTTTCAGTAATATCTATTTTTTTCACTGCAAGTTATTTTACGACTGCTTTGATTCCCTTCATCATGGCTCGAGCTGCTGCTCCTCTTTCGTCGATTGGGTCAAAGTAACTTATCCTTACCGCCGCATGCAGGCCACTAATGACCAAGAGCTTGGACGTCCACCTGCTGTGTCTAAGGGGATCTGACTATCAGCGGATGCTCTATTTTGAGAGTTTGGTGAAAGTGCTCTCCTGGTGTCTGAACTGGAACGGCTACCATCAAGTGCTAGCATTGGCGTGTCTTCACCAGAAGCAGGTCGTGGTGGCCGCGTCGAACATAGTGTGGAACGACATGACTTTTGGGATTGCTCAGCTGCATAAGAACTGCTGTCCTTATATCAGGAGGTTGAGCATTGACGAACACAATCCAGCAGATCCGTCGCTTCAGATCTTTCCCGGAAGGCAAACTGTCTTTCGCCGTCTATCGACGATACAGGCCCGGAGAAGGTTGGCAGAAGCGTCAATGTTGGATATTCGGCGCGGAAGCTTCACGTCCAGTCTACACGCTGGACTCTGATTTCAGGCAATACGATATCTCTGGGCTGCATTATGGAGCAGGATAAAAAGGCCTTTAGAGGATGCTCTTCACTTGAGCGAAATACTTTAGCACAGGCGCTCCCCGTACTTAACGCCACTTTCCATATAACGCCAGTTAGAGAAGGGTCGTTCGCGTCAGCCCTTAGAAGCAGGAAAGTAGACATCATGATTCATTCTATGGACTTACTCCGGACCGCTATCAACATTTCCACTTCATAGTCAATCGATTCGGCAGGCCGTCTACTACGTCCAGAAGAGGTGGAAGCACCAGAGTGCCTTCTTCCTCGGCGTGTTTCCCTGGCTGTTTCTGCTGGCCTTGTGCATGGTTGCTTCCGCCAGCTGTTTTGTATTGCTCAATCCACCGACGCCGCCGGCCCCTGAACGGGCTAGGTGAAGTGGTGCTCGCACTGATGGCCACAACGCTTTCGCTCTCCGCTTCGATTCGCCTTGAGCACGCCCGCAGCCACAGCGGCCGTGTTATCATGGCCGGCTGGACGCTGGCATGCTTTTCTAACTACTTACACTAAAAGTCTACTAACTGCGAGCCTTACGGCAAGACCAGTGTGGGAAGCCGACGACAGCCTAAACAAGATGTTGCCGAAGCTGCAGCATGGTCGGCTGCTCCCTTGCGCTGAAAATAACTCTTTCATGGCGTTCTGCTTGCGAGAGCCGATGGAACCAGCGGTGATGTCATAGATATTATGGCGCTGGCAATAAGGAAGTGGGGTCACAAGAAAGCTCGTATCTCCGGCAGCGTGGAGGATTGTCTCGAGCGAACCAAGAGAGGGACACACGTATTTCTAACGGATACTCTCGACACTTGCAATGAATTTCGCTTCGAGAAAGTACTTGCAGTAGGAGAGAAACCCGTTCTTAGTCTGGTTGGAGGGTTCCCTATTAGGAAGAACCACCCACTTCGCTCAGAACTTCACGCAGTAGTGACCGAATCTTTGAAACCGGATGGACGTTCATGTAGCGAGAAGAAAGGAGTGGAACTGCTCTAATTTCAGCGATGAAGAAGTGCCTTTGCGCCTTGTAGCTTTAGTAGCCATTTATATTTCATTTTGCGTTCTCAGCCTAATTTGCTTCTCGAGTGTGCGTACTCAAGAATTGTTACTACATGTGGCTAAAAAGCCCTCTCGTTGCATGATGGGCAGACGTGCGGTTGCCCAACGTTTCTTGCGCAGAAATTCAGAAATTCCAAATCGTATAGAGTGTTCAGGTATTCTTCGTAGATCCAGAACATTAATACAGTGGTGGCACGTTTTTCGAGGCGTATATACGCTTCTGCTGAATAGACCACATCTCTGAGCTCACGAACCATAAATTACTGGGAAAAAGGTTGGTTAATGGTTGGGGCGTAGTGGTATTTTGACCACTTTGTGACTCCGCTGATTGCTACATTTTGGTATGAAGGTTGGGATTCTGCCTATTCCAAGCAGGATGAGCATTCGCAAATTATTACTATGTTTTACCGTGAAGAAATATGAGTTCAGTTTTCCTGAGTGGAATACGCGAATGACTCACCTGTTTATTGAGAGTGTAGAGTAAAATCGCAGTAACGAACAATGCGCAGTAACGAACGGACTTTCAATCAGCGGTGGACAGTTTCGCGATAGTATATCGGTGATGCTTTTCAGTATCTGTATTTCTGTATCGAGATACATTGAAGAAAATGTAGCTGATCCCTCCGTCACAGGAATCGGTATAACACGAAATGAAAGGTGTCTTCACAGAAGTAGTGCTTATTGTACTGATGTACGAGAACTTGTACAATGTCTATTCGTGTTTGGCAGCTATAGCACCGTTTGACGTGCATGCACCCATGTTGACGCCTAGTGGCATGTCTCCATCGCGACGACTAACGCCCATGATCATGATTAAACCATTGGGGTAGCTGAAGAACTGTGCGCATGCGCGATTGTTTACGTAACAAAATTATCAAAATTACATTGCTCCCACTGCGCCAACTATCTGTCGGCGTAGCGCACGTTTTGTTTCCGACTCCACACCATGCACTCGCTTCAAGATCAATACAACCTGGCAAGCGCCGCATAGCTAACGGCAGCATAAGACCCTTGTACTAAAGCTACATTGTTAAACTCGGACGCCGCAACACAATGAGAACAACCTTCTTTCAGCGATCTCGGTGTTCATTTATATGCACATATTTGTCCGCTTTCAAAACTCATTACACACGAACGGGTTGAAAGCTTTCGACGTGTATGAGTGACTGTTTTCCATGGACCTGACTGTATATATTGCTTGTACCGGCTTGGGCACTCACAATAAAAGATACAAACCTCACTTGATTGACGTTGTTTTTGCCAGTCGAGGCCAGTTTGGTCACCTGGCGATAACTGTTACACGCGCGAGTGGCGATTTAGCAAAGACAAGAACAAAATACCACAGGGAGCAAAAAGTGCAGTAGCGCGGTAGCTCGACCAGGGCCAACGAGCAGCAAAATTGCGTTTTTCTAATGGTGATGATAAAAATTGCAGCACCATCTCGCCTTGCTCTATTGCAGTTCAGTACGCCGCCGCTACCCTTCTTTCCGTACTACAGTCAAGGTACAGTTTACGTTCTCTAATGTTATATAAATGTTGTCTGGCGGCACTACACGAGTCCTCCTCCTCTATGTTGAATCGCCGCATCTGGCTCATAGCGTCGCATTTTCAGCTCAGCCCACTAACACTAGCATTTTCCGCGAAGCCTCTGAAACTGAGGTCTTTAGAATTACGTATCTATGTATTTTCTAGCAAAGGAACACATCACTTAATTATACGTATTGATTTTGTGCCTCAGATGTGCGTAATATTTGCTTTTTCAATATAGCTGGGCGTTCCGCAAGTGGTTAACTTTGGCCGGTTGGCTAAATCGGGTGACAGACAGACAGACAGACAGACAGACAGACAGACAGACAGACAGACAGACAGACAGACAGACAGACAGACAGACAGACAGACATACAGACAGACAGCAGACAGACCGAAATTTCTGCGTTTAAGTTCCCGAACAAAAGACTATCGTATTTACAATTAGCCGCGTATCTGCGTGCTTCTCTGCAAATGTCTCGAAAGCGATAGTCTTCTGTCGGCCGTACTACATGAGTCCTCCTCCTCTATGTTGAAACGCCGCATCTGGCTCATAGCGTCGCATTTGCAGCGCAGCCCAAAAAAGACGCTTATCGGCGCAGCCTAAAACTAGGCTCTTTAGAAATACGTATCTCTGTATTTTCTAGTAAAGGAACACACCACCTAATACTTACGTACAGATGTTTCGCCTCAGATATGCGTAACATTGATTTTGATCGACAAGGTTCGCAAGTACGAACGGCGATACCAGTTCAAGATGGCTGGGCGTTCAGCAAGAGGTTAAACTTTGGTCGCGTGGCTGAACCGGGTGACAGACAGCCAAACAGAAAGACAAACAGAAAGACCAAAATTTCTGCGTTTAAGTTCCCCAAGGAAGACTATTGTCTTTAAAATATATGCGACTCTTCAAGCGGCTGCCCTGAACAGGCGCCGTATGTGTTCGAGATGAAACGCCCTTAGACCTTGGCGCAGCGCCCAGCTAGATCGCCGAGCGACAGCGAGACGCGCCGAAAACCAAGTGAAATGGGAGAAACATCTCGACGTATGCGCTCGAAGTAAACAAAAAGATGGTTGATCCATCCTTCATAGGAATCGGTATAACACAAAAGTGAAACGTGTCGTCACACAAGTAGTTTATTGTTTATAGTACATTGGCATATGAGAGCATGTACATTGCTACTGTTGTTTGGCAGAATAGCATCGCTTGATGTGGACGCATCGCACTCACGTTGACGCCTAGTGGCACATCTCTGTATAGACGACAAACGCCCATGATCATGATTTAGCCCTTGCGGTTGCTGAAGTTCTTAACACATTAGGGGACACCGCATCAGTTAATGCCACGTAAAGATGGCATCAGCAAGCACATTATAAACACTAATGCTCAATATGCACTCCTTAAAAGCATCGTAAAATGCGAAGAGAAAGGCTACGCGCGTCATGTCTTCCCTCCAGCCTAGCCGTTACTTCTCACAGGGCGAGTGGGGAATGCGGTGCGACAGCCAGGCGAGCGTCGGAGAGCTATTTGTCGATCTGAATGGATGCTATGAGCGAGACTTGCGGTAAAGCCGGCACCTCACGGTGTATTAAACATTGACTAAATAAACTTGTATTGGAAACGCGCCGAATGGGACGGTCTTTGAAACTGCGCTTTTTTTTCTTTTTTCGAGACTGGTGGCACAGATGTCACCGCCCCGTTATAAAGGGGGCGCTCATAGCATCCATCCATCCAAGAGCACTGTGAGAGGCAAGTGTTAAAGATAAAATGCGCGTTCATGTCGCCTCCGTAATGTGTTTGGCGGTAGCTCAGTGCTTGCCAGCCATCGTCGCGGACCGAGAGGTCATTGGGTCGATGCCCGTCAACGGAAAGTTTTCTTATAGTTTCTTTTCTTTGCCATCTGATGACTTTTATTTTGCTGACGTACTTCCGTGACGGAAATACGTCATGAAAGTATTGGTGACCCCGGCATCAAAGCACTTTCGTGTTAAAAAAAAGGAAAGGAACGCGAGGAGAGGATCGCTGAAGCATCGTTGAAGTTCCGAAATGTCCGCGGCAGCTTTATGCCGAATCGAAGCAGTCGTGGAATTCGCCATATCGAACATTGGCCTTGTAAACGCCATTTGTCAGCTGCTCAGCTGTGTCGGCCGTGTGTGCGCGTTTTTCGCCTGCAGCCTCACTGTCATCGACATATTTGCACAGCGCTACGAGAACGAGGACGTATGAAAGGACACAACAGGCGCTGACTTCAACTGAATATTATTAGTGAAAACGCTAGAAATATATACAGCTGATAGCACCAGCGCACATCAGCACAAACGCACAAACCTATTGCGTCAAAGCCAGATACGCGATTTCCTTTTGGTTACGGCACCTGATGGCATGCAACTAGCCCATGCTGCCGTCCTCTCAAGCCTCACTGTGTTCTCGCCGCTGGATGTTAAATGCGTGGTTTCACGACAGTGCAACATGCTGCACTGCGAGTGCGAAAGTCTCCCAGCGGCGGCCAGGCGACTCAAGCGAGCCTGCCGCTATATTTTACGAAGCAGGTGATGGGCAGCCTGCGTGCTCTGCACAGTCAGGAACAAAAATGGTAAGTAATACTGATGTTCTCTCTCTCTCTTTGCGGGTCCTCATCATCGCTCATGCACCTGTAGATGTCGTTCTGCACATTGCGTCACGTGAAAAGTGTAATGACGAGCACAAAAAAACAGCATGCCAAGCATGCCAAATTCCCGCGAGCGCAAGATGAGCGTTGCATGGAACCCGTACCGTACATGACACACGTGTCATTATTTCCTGTTACCAACCTTCATTTATGTACGCCATACAGTCACGTCACGCTATACCAATTTTGGTGCGTATCAAGCTAGCGAACCAGCCGCGAGCGCACCATGCATGAGTGTTGCGTGTAAATCATGCCGTACATGACATGCATGTCATTATTTTCATGTGACCAGCTGTCTTTAATGTAGGTCGTACAGTCGCGTTGCGCAATCCCAGTTTTTTTGTATAGCAAGCAGGCTAAACGGCCGCGAGCACCCCGAGACCAGGTTGTCTAAATCATTCCATACGGGACAAGCGTATAATGATTTGCACGTTATAAACTGTCATTTATGTTCGTCATACACACCTGTCACACCATACCAGTTTTGGTAACTATGAAATGAACTAAACGGCCGCAAGATAACTAAGGCAGTCGCATGTAAATCGTGCACACAAATTTTGGGATACATCGCGTTAACGAAACGATCACACGTGCACAGAGTTGTAGGCGGCTAGATAGATGGGTGGATAGATAGATACGCTCAAAGTCGTAGAAGTTCGCTAAGAAATGCTTTCCATTTAAAATTCGTTAGGCTCCGAGATGCGTGATGCCTGTTTTCAAACTCCAGTGAATATAGATCAAGCTTTGCACGACTAGTCAATCGACGTATCAGTGCACCCTGAAAAAGTCGTTTGCACGATATAATTTCTTGCTTGCGATGAAGCACGAATGAGACATAATGCTTTAAGGAAATATACACTAGAGCAAAAGGCCACAGTTCTCATATTGGCATGTGATGAACTGTGTATTAAGTCCAACTTTGTTGTCTATATATATTTATTCTGTTCTTAAACTTACTTCATTTGTTTGTTTTGATCCTTCGTCTCGGTATTGATTTGTGCGCATTGACATGTGACGTAACCGTGTGCTCTCATTTTGCAGCGTCTACCTTGGATAGAGTGAACTACCCTTGACATCCTTCTGCTGCCATGAAACTGCGAGAACCCACCGAAGAAGAGATAATCAGCAAGTGAGAAGGCTTTTCGACAACAATTTTGCATTGCGCACACGGTCCGTCTCCTGAAATAGCATATTAAGTACATAAGCATCGTACCTTGAACATATGCATCAAGGTACAGTGAAATAGCATGTCAAAGTACATTAACATCATCAGCTTGGATTAATTTAGCTAGAAAGAATCAATCACGTTAAAGCGATATAATGACGGCCATAGCATGTGAAATACATCTGCTAAGTGACACGGTGTATTATGGCAAGGTTACTTTTTAAGGGCTCGTTTTTCTTTGTTATACATAATATTAATGAGTACTAACAGACAGCAATGCCAAGGAAGAGCATGAGAGGAAACCTGAGTGGCACGCAGAATGTGTATTATGAAGCACATGCATTTTGGTATTGAATGAATGAATGAATGAATGAATGAATGTTTATTCTAGCAAAATACAAGAGACGGGCCTTGAGTGTAAATCTACAATGGTAGCTTGAGATGTGCACTGGAACCACATAGGTTTATCTGATATGACGCCTTTATCGTAGGAGTACATATGTAATGTTTATTGCGTTCTTGTAAAATTAGACAGCCAGCTCCACAACCACAATTGATGTTGCACCGGTATTACGCCTGCATAGGCTGTTTTTCTAAACCAGTTTATAGACCAGGCGTGGCTCTGTGGTTGAATACCTGATTGGCACGCAGAATGCTTAGGTTCGATTCCTGCTCGGATCCTTATCGTTATTATCTAATCGTCTGGTCAACGCTGCCGACGTTGGTAATAAATTACCAATGTGTGTTTTCGCCGTTCCTGGGTACATATAAACTGTCAATAACCTGTAGTGCACACCCGTACGCCGCGGCCCGTGGTAAACGGGTATGTGCAACACGTGTCTGGAGGAAAGGGTTTGACGACGTACGCGACAAGATTTTCACGTTATTGATGTCATCACCCGACAGTCATATTCGTCAAATCCTCTTACCCTCGCATGCCAATTTCGGTCTACACAAGTTCAAGGGACTGACATCCAATTTTAAGGCACCTATTTTCTTTAGCGCAACGGAAGGCTAACTTGTTAGAGTGTCTAGTGACCGAGTGGAAACCGCCGTGAAACATTTTAAATGCGAAGCATTTCTTAGCGAACCTCTGGCACTTTGAGCGTTTCTATCTACTCGTATCTATCTATCTATCTAGCCGCCTACGTCTGGGTGCTCTCATGATCGCCTCCTTAACTTGGTGTAGACCAAAATTTGCATGGGGGATAAGAAGATTTGACGAATATGACTGCCGGGTCATGACATGAATAACCTTAAAATCCTGTCGTGTTCGTCGTCAAACCCTTTCCACAAGACACGTGAGGCACATACCCGTTTTCCACGGGCCGCGGTGTACGGGTATGCGCCACAGGTGATTGACAGTTTATATCTACTCAGGAACGGCGAGAACAGACATTGGTAACGTAAATACTAGAGCGTTAAGGAAAACCAACATCGGCAGTGTTGACTCAACGAATGGAAAGAATGAAAATTGGGATCCCAGCAGGAATCGAACCCAAGCATTCTGCGTGGCTATCAGGTATGCTACCACTGAGCCACGCCAGGTCTATAAACTGGTTTGAAAAAACGGCCTACGCAGGCGTAATATTGGTGCAACGTCAATTGTGGTTGTGGTGCTGGCTATCTAATTTTACAAGAAAGCAGTAAACGCTACATGATACTCCTACGATACAGGCGTCATATCAGATTAACGTCTGTAGTTCCAGTGTCGGCTCCGCTTCTATAGCAGTCTAATAAACATTACGTTCGCATTCCTATGATTCAGCAAGCTATATTAAAGCATTGCTCGACCCCGGAGGAATACATTAACGAAAGTTGCATATGATATCCACATCACAGCACCGTAAACTGCACTTCGTCTACCAGAACGGCGCAGTGTCCTCTTCATTTCTTACGAGGCTGGGCGATGGCCTCATGCTGACCGAGGATAATGCCAGATTGATTCACAGCCGCTTTGTAGATTAGGCTACGTAGGCCGCACACACCCAGGTAGTCTACGAATACGACAAACACCATCCACTGATGTTGGTCTACGTAGCACTGTCCAGGCCTACCAGCCTGGACGGCCTATACCTCAACAATGCGATGGGTGGCTACAGGTTCCGACATGTCGCCGGCTCTGTCGACAGACAATTTGTCGACGAAATGACCGAGGCATCCACGAATTCCAACAGCTCTACTATACCACATACTTCACTACACATGGATCCCTCGTCACCACGATCACGACCGGATACAGTAACAAGTCATGACCAGCTGCTGGTGCTCATTGATTACGGTGATGATGCCCTTGATCAAGAATTGTCAAGAACTTCTTGCACACATGTACACGGGTTCGAGAAACGTGCGTGCGTTCTCGACACACGTATAAGCACTACGTATCAGCTTACCGCTTCTGGTGTTGGTAATACCCACGTTGCATACGTAACCGTAAACTGGTTATAATACATATGCCGCTCTGCAACATATATAGTGTGCGTATAAAATTTATACAAATCTCTAGCGTCATTTTTTAACGTGTCGCTCAATAAAAAAAGTTACGCCACAGTTAAGCCCGCCGCATGCTTCGCATAACATCGACTCCCACGGTACGTGGGATCTGCCGAAATTCTTTAATCAGATTTTGCTCTCTGCGGCGTATATGAGGTATTATACACACTTGACAACACATGCTGTAAAGAGTGAGCGCGAGAGCGGCTTGTTTTGGAGCGAGGCGGTTTAGTGCGCATGCGTGCACACCGCGGGCATGCGCCGTAGCTCGACAAGCGCCATTGGCGGCCGCGAAGGCAGCGCCGCTTCTCATCGTGCAACTGATTTTACCTCGTAGGCAGCACAGAACAGAGCGGGGATAGATAATATTATACCATAGAGTTTCATACAATACCCTAGAGAGGAAACTGGCGCTGCGATCGTTCACCACCATGGGAATGATGGGAAGTAGAGGCTTCGGATTGGATAGCGTTAGCTAGCGAACTGTCTATGGATCTTTTTCTACAGTTTCAGTTTCGTTCTCCGCGAGGCGTGGGTAGTGGGGTGCGCTTCAAAGCATTCAAGCAGCGCCTTTGTTCTTCAAAGAGGCTGAAGACCGCTAGATCTCTTGGTTTGCTGCGACGCTGCAGCTTTACAGGTTGTATTTGACAGTTTTAGCTAAGCGTCGTGCACTCACCGCTGCGCACAGATGTAGCGTTCCATGTCAGTGCCGCAAACAGCATCGATTTCACGTTTGATAAGCGCGTCTTATCAAAACTCGTTCAAATCAGCTGTAAAACGACGGCGAAGCTAAGTAGACGCACCGTCGCGCTCCTCTGACTCGACTTCACGACAAAACAAGAGATGCGTCGAAGGCAGACCACTTGAACAGACGCACCTGGCATCGCAGCAGACGATACGTTAAGTGCTTCTCACTCAATAGTACTGTTATTTCCACAAATAGATAATGCGTACTTTCGAGGGAAAACAAGCGTGTTTCTTTTTAAGTGTTGTACAAAAATAATTCATTATTTGGTGATGCCAAATCTGGAACACAATTGCAGAGCAATGCATACCCTGGTGGTTGAATTTGTCCAGGTTTCAGTTCCATCCACGGTGTAAGAAAAATAATTTAGGTGTGGACACTCTCCGCCCGCCGCGAAGAAGAGCGCGTCCAGATAATGTTCGCCTTTAATACATGCGCCGGCCGCAGTTTCGTGGGGACGCTGCGACATGGGGGCTTAAGAAACCTATTGCGACGAGGCGAACGCGCGTTTTTCTTCTTTTTTTTTTCACCTCATCGCATTTTTTTTTAACCGTGCACGCTAGCAACTAGAGCAAATAACGCATACCGCGTTTCTCACGTAAAAGCGCGGCGTCTTGCTTAGAGCGCGTGAGCAGTCTTTCTGCTCGCTGACTTCTCACGTGCGCAACGCCGTTACGGACGCTACGCACGCAGCTCGTCTTCTATAGTACATGCGCCGGCCGCGGTTGCGTGGGAGGCGCTGCGACATGGGGGCCGAGAGGAGGAAAGAGGCGAACATTATGTGGACGCACCGTCGGGCGAAGTGTCCACACCTAAATTATTTTTCTTACACCGTGGTTCCATCTCACGGTCACGCAAACTTTTTGCAATAAGTTTCACCTACAAAAGAATGAAGCAAGCTTTAATTGGAAGTAACTTCATATCACTTTGTTTTACACTCGGCAAACAAGCGTCGCGAATCTCAAGAACCTAATCAATCCAAAGCAAATCCGAAGCCTGTACTTCCCATCATTCCCATGGTGGTTGAAGCGCGTCTCAAGGAGCCCGCGTAGACACTAGCGCCAGATTCCCTTCTAGGTATTATTGTAAGAAACTCTATGTAATATACATACTCTAACTTCGAGGACCAGTTATGGCGCACATGACAGCATCAGACTACGTGACTACGTACAGAAAAGTGACCGACTTCATAATACAGCTTCAAGGCTCTCCCGCTAGGTTGCGCGATATACAGGTTTTTAGGGCGCGTGAGCAGACTGCTCACGCGCTCTAAATATTTTAAATATTGTCTTATTTGCGGACAGTCAATGATATACAGCGACTGGCAGATATATGCGGAAGGGAATGTGAGGCTCTAGGACTAGGATTTAGTGCAACCAAATGTGGATTGATGGTATTCAATGATCACGAAGACCATGCGGTCTTCATACAGGGCCAAAAAATACCGAGGGTAACGAGTACAAGTACCTCGGAGTATGGGTAAATGAGGGGGATAGATATGGAGGTACAAGAGAAAGCAGTGGTAGCAAAGGGAAAGAGGAATGCTGCAATTATGAAGCACAGAGCTTTAGGGGATACAATAGGTACGAGGTGCTTCGAGGGCTGTGGAAGGGTGTGATGGTCCGGGCTTACATTTGGGAACTCAGTGGTTTGCATGAAGTCAAGGTACAATCAGGATTGGATGTAAATCAAAGGACGGTGGGCCGCCTCGCGTTGGGCGCTCACGGGAAGACGACAATTGAGGCTGTAAAGGGTGATATGGGATGGACAGGCTTTGAAGTGAGGGAAGCTCAGAGCAAAATGAGATTCGAAGAGAGGTGAGGAAAATGAAGAAGAGTAGATGGGCAGACAAGGTTTTCAGGTATTTGTATAGAAAAAGCGTTGACACGCAGTGGAGAAAGAGAACTAGGAGGCTCACCAGTAATATACGGCTAGCAGGGCGGGCGATATGGCAACAGGGAGCATTAAGCGGAAGGTCAGGGAGGCGGCGAGGACTTATTGGATGACAGCGATGGGAAAGAAGCCGGCTCTGAGTAACTACCGAAAGGGAAAAAACGAAATAAGGAGGGAAAGGTTTTATGATAATTCAAGGGAAGCGCTTTACTGTTTGAAGCAAGGTCGGGCTGCCTTAGAACGCGAAGCTATAAAGCGAGATTCAGTAACGAAGACGAACCTGTACATGCTGCGGGGAACTAGGGAAACGATGGAACATGTACTGATTGAATGTGGCGATATTCACCCAGGTATACGTGTGGGCACGAGTCTACAGGAAGCCTTGGGTTTTAGGGACAACAATGGAAAGCTGAACACGTCCGCGATAGAAATAAGTAAGAGACGGTTAGAGTATTGGTGGCAGAAGAGTAGAGATAAGTACAAAAATAAATAATGGGGGGGGGGGGGGGGGGAATAAGGTCATTCTGCCTTAAGAGGCAGAGAGATAGACCGTGAATTTATAAATATTTTGGTATAAAGATAGATTTAATCAATGTAGACAAGGTATTAGGCCAGCATGAAACAAGAAGTTTTTCCTTTTTTCGAGCATGGTGGCAGACATGTCAGCCCCGTTATAAAGGGGACGCTCATAGCATCCATCATCCATCCAGGGGCGAAGCTCCTTAAGGCGGCACCCGTTCGCCCTCGTAGTCGTAGAGCGAACAGTCTTACGCTTTGACCTCCAAGGTGGTGCGGTGGGAGATTTTTCCTGTGCGTTGTTGAACAATAAAAAATTCGCAGCGTGCGCGTTAACTAAAAGCCGAATTCTTCTGTCTCTCATTCCCCATTAGCAGCCTTGGCATGTTCCAGTAGGAAACGTTAGTAGAAGTAGAAGTGTAAGTGTTAGCTAAAAGCCGACTTCTTCTGTCTCTCATTCATTAGCAGCCATTGTTACCTCCAAGGTAGTGCCTGGTGGGATTTTCTGTGCGTGATTAAACAATAAAAATTTTGTTCAAAACGCCGTGATTGATGAAATAAACCAACGAAAGACGCCAGATGCTCTGCAAAAGCAAAACGAAAGAACGCCAGAGTTCTAAAGGAAAACGAAAAGACGCCAGGCTTAACGAAACACGCCAGATGTTTCTAAAGCAATGGTTTTCTAAACAATGAAAATTCACAGCGTAATGTAAAATTAAAGTGAGCTGCAAGTCGTCATAACTCATCGAACCTTAGTATAAACGCGCCCATCTCACGTCGGTGATGATGTTACTGGGCAGAATTCACGGAAGATTCACGGTTTACCGATGAACCTCCGCAGCTTCGCCACTCATCGTCATTCACTCCGTGGATATGCTGTGATTTTTGTTACTTTTAAGCACGATTTAAAAATATAAATCCTACTCACAACGCAAAAAAAAAATGCTGGAATCTGTCGCTATTTCACGGTCGTTTCCTTTCTACCAGCATCTAATCACACGTTCTGCCCAGTTATCGGTCCCTTTAAAGAGGCGATCATGAGAGCACCAGACGTAGATAGATAGATAGATAGATAGATAGATAGATAGATAGATAGATAGATAGATAGATAGATAGATAGATAGATAGATAGATAGATAGATAGATAGATAGATAGATAGATAGATAGATAGATAGATAGATAGATAGATAGATAGATAGATGGGTGGGGGGTAGGTGGGTGGGTGGATGGATGGATGGATGGATGGATGGATCAAAGTGCCAACGTTTCGCTAAAAAGAGCTTCGTATATAAAACACTCAATAGGGATGCCGCCAATCTCCCACACCGTACGCGAAATGTCTTGGCCACCTTCTGGAACGGATATAAGCCCACTTCGCCTGGCCAATATCCTGTGAACAAGCCTTCCATAAGGAAGCCGAAACGTCGTTTTACTGTTTCAAACCTTTCATTTTGTTCGGCGTTTCTTCTTTTCCTTTGCAAAACATGGGAACGTAGGTTACGTTACAGCCGGCTGTGCCATCATCATGATATTATTATTGAAAAACACACAAAGCAAGGTAAAAAGAAATATTAAAGGAATAAGAAAAGGACGACAGCTACCCGAAATATTATGTGCACATTCCACCGCTGCGGCGTGTAAACAATACCTCCATAATGACAGAGTCCGTATAGGTATTTTGGCATGTGTAGGCATGTAAAATAATAATAATATTAATAATAATTTCCACTCCTTTGATCTGATTATAGGTACGCCGAAGAGGAGGGTTTCGGAAATTTCGACCACATGGGCACTTTTTTAACGTACACCTAAATCTGTGTGCGCAGGTTCGTTTCCATCGAAATGCGAGCGCGGGGGGCATAGTACCTGCGTCTTTCTTATAAGCATATGAGCAACGTTACTACTATACCACCGTGGCGGCCAAGATGAATGTCTGTCTCTGCATAAGAAGAGCGTGCTTTGTAGAGCGAGATGCTCTATTGCAAGAATGAAACATTATTTACCTACTTTCTAGTTATTTTCCCACTTACAAGTTCGTGGCGCCAGGATGTGTTATTCAAGGGGAGCACGACAAGCGCGTTCCCCCGGAGGTGTGTGGAGCCCTGAAACTTATTAATTGCGTCTTGACTATTAGATGCGAAGCAGCTTTGGCGCGCTGGGCTTTGTCGGTAGTTGCATTGGCGACCACCCGCTTTCTAAAACCTACCATAGCCATCTGTAACATACTGAGCGCGCGCTCGCGCCAAGGAGAAGTTTTCTTCGTCTTGTTCTTCGATCGCCTTGATGATGATACGTGCAGAACACTTTAGGGGCCCGGGCTGCCGTATGCTGTCCTAGCTTGGCGTAATGCAGCCAAAAGCACGTGTATTTGCACACGCTAGCGCGTTCGGGCCTGTGTAAGGGGCTGGGTAAGACGCTGTGGCCTCTCCCCCTTACACTCTCTCAGCAATCAGGTGCTGGCGTCGGCGAACGAGATTCTGCAGACGCGCGATGAACCCGTGTGGCGTGCTCCAGCAAGAGTACGGGAGGAGTAACAGCAACAGCAACTGCACTTAATTCATGGTGTGCTCCACATGCAAGGACGCGTTAACATCGGGCAAGGTGCCCGTGATGAACAGAACATTTAGTCGACCCATGAGCTCCTTCGAATCCCCACAATGTTCCCTTTAGTGGGAGATGGTGAATTTTATTTTTGCTATTGGCGAGGAAAGTGGGGGGTGGCGATGAAAAGAAAAGTGACACAGGCTGCTACTCGCTTACTGTTTCGCATGAAATTGACTCCCGTATTGCCTGAAATCTAGTCCAACTTTCCTTCAACTGAGATGTGATTCTACCTCTGCTGCGTGCAAAGTATAAAAAGTCACATCACCGGATTGCACCCTGTGGTGGCCAATTAGAAAAAGAAAGCATGACTAATGCCCACTTCCTCCCTTCAGGATTCACACCTACGTATCGTGCGCACGCAAAGCATTGATCTCATGACACAACAGTGAATGTTTTTCAACTAGAAATAACTAGTGAGAATATTGCAGTCCCGATTGTGGCTAAGTTTTACGTAAGACATAACAGATTCCGATTTGTTGGTTCTCATGGAAGAGCATGTGTTTTAGGAAAACAGAAGCCGCCCCTCCGAGGACTGAAATTAGAACATCTTCTAGTTACTTTGGTCTGAACCGACTGACCAAGTTCGTACACATTTTCATACCCCAGGTCATCGCTAAATATCGTGGTCACATTTTCTTTAGAGGCGCTGTTCACTTTTGACTTTCATAGTTTTTCGCCTGCACATTTGTACGCATTTGCGTAGCCTTGGCAAGTCAATATTATCTTTCTCCGAGTTCACGGTTATTTTACATTCGAACCTACCGTAGTGTAGGTTAGAATATAAAAACAACCGGAACTCGATGCACGTTTCACATTGGCTACCCAAGCCGACGAAAATGCGTAGAACCATGTAAGAAAAAAATGAATTACTGAAGATGAAAGCAGGACAACGCCTTTCATTAATTTGTACATTAGATGTACGTGGACGTGGAAGAAAAAAAATATGTTCTTGGTCAATCCATTCAGGAAGTTTGAAGCAAGATTTTTAATCTCACATCTCACAAACTAAGCAGAAGTCTGCTATTATGTGCATAAAATTTACAGACTATGTAGATTGTAAATTTGTTTCTCCAGTGACTTTGATTTAAAGTACCTTGAAGTTCTTTGTACCTACGAAACATATGCGTGCCCTCTGAAATAGGCGGAGGCGGGGTTATAAGACGCCGTCCTTCTTTCCTTTTAATTCGTAAACAGGGTCTCAATCTCCGTGTTGTTCTCACTGAAGCACCAGTCTAAATGTCAAAATGGTGTTGGAATCTCATTGAGAGACCGTTTTTTGCATTTTCTTGCAATGTTACATAGACAACACTACAGCGGCACTTGCGTGCCCCTTGCCAATCGATGCACGCTACAAAGGACGTGCGCTTGTCTATTATGTCATGCATAAAGTAACTAAACGTTCAATATGCAAATCAATATGAATATTGTAGACTCAGAGAGCTGCAGGAGTCGTGTTTATGACAATTTTCTTGACAATAAAAGGCATTATGAAGCTCCAGGTGACGCGCAGAAAGAAGAAATGTCAGTGCCGATTCTCACGAAAATTATGAGTTCAACGGCGCTTTGTTGCAACGGGCGGGGCAGGCCCACAGGACGTATAAAAATGTCCTCAAAAGCAGCGACTCCGTATTGATTAGATTATGATAAGTAGCTATGGCGACCCAGTTTAAGCCCTTTTTCGATTCTTCCATCCACACACTGTGTTACTTCTGCAATAAGAAACAAAGAACCGTTTTCGTTGCTCAACTTTCCAGGTTTTCCTGGCAAACACCAATGGAGCACTGAAGTTCCAGAAAATCGAATGCCTGAAGAATCAGCGTGTCGCCCGTACATTCTTTTCTCGCATTTGTCTGAGTGTTGTGCCCAGTATGTTTTGCTAGTTCCGTAGTTCATGAACTGACCAAGTCAGGCTTACCCAAATTACCTCGGCCCACACAGCCTAACGCATTGTTTCAACAGAAGGGGTCCTTGCAGTAAATTGCCTGTGATAGGATGTACACTCTCACAGGCAAATATGGAAGTGCGGCGGAAGGAAGGGCTGAAGTAATCAACACTGCTAGGAGCACCGAAAGCCCCTATTGATAGTTCTGTACGTTTAGTATTTATGACCGGCTTATTACGAAGAATACGGTAGACGCTACTGACATCGGCGAAACATGCAGGAAAAGATTATCGAGGTTCCAAGAGCACAAAGGGGACGTGCCTAAAGACACCCATGCCACGCGTTCCAAGACGGACTCGTTGAACACTGCTGGACGACAGGGCATACCTTTGACTTCAACAATGCGGCGACGCTGGCTCGGGAACAAAGTTTGGGGAAAAGAAACTCCAGGAATCGTGGTTCATCCGTCTTTACATATCGGCTTGCAACAACAAACGCGGCCCCCTAACGGACGCTTACAAAGAAATATGTGAATAGTGGTGAACTCGGCGACCTCTGCACATATGGTGCGTGTGTATACTGAAAGTGCCACCTGCAAAGGTTGCGAACCGTTTATGTGATTGTGCTTCACCTGTTGAGTTAAGTCGGAATAAATCTTTTAGGATCATGAATTTACACGGCTTTTCGAACATTTTTCAACAAAGAAAATCGGAATTTTTCGTGGTAGAATTCTTCTGACACTAACAGAAAATTTAATCTAAATCAAACGCTAGTACATACTTTTGCTGAAACTGACAGCCAATGGAGAGGAACACAAACGGAAGGAAAGGCTTTCTTAATTCGGCAGAACCATTCTACTTAAACATATACGACTGTTCTATCGGATGTCTGCCAAATAATAATTTGTCATTGCCTGAGTGCTCAACACCACTATAGTAGTACAGCACGCAAACAAACCACACTATGAGAGGCCACGTAATCACCGGTTTAAAAGAAAGTATAAAATGTCCAGAACAAGGCTGTATATGTTGGAAAATGAGCGAAGTCACCATGTGCCTGTAACAGCAATAAAGTGTACTTCGACATATTCAAGAAATAAGAAGAGCCACGCTGCGATATCCTCCAAGCTTTATGAGCATTTCGCGATATATGTTTACAGCACTGAGACACTGAAGTTCGCACGACACTTGTGCGACAAAATACTGTTACAAGAAGAACTAGATATAGACAATGACAAAATTATAATAAATTCGGATAGATTGTACTTTTATTCGAAGCTAAAATATGCACCATGTTTAAAAGGAAAGGTTGCGAGCCCAAATTATAAGTGCGAAGTAGAGGCCATTTTCCGAGTTCAAAGTGCGGACCACTTCTAGGCGTCATTTCGAGCTAAGCGTGATTGTAAGCTGAGACCGATGATTATCGCTATTCAATTAAAAGATAATCGACCATCCCCATATGACGTAAGGTTATGGTGTACAAATGAATTGGGGAAATACAAGTTATGGAACAGAGCGATACAAAACACTTTGGTAGGGCTAAGTGCATAGGAAGAATCAGGGAGTTTTTTTATACATTATTAATCATATGTACATTAGGAGTGACCTTGTAAAAGATCCATAATGGTCGCACATGAACAGTGATGACGAAGTTACGCCTCTATATACGCAATGGACGGCATTTTATCGAGTCAACTTATTGCTTAATACGGGTGTCAAAATGATTGTCGAACGTGTATGGTGCGCATACCATTTCGCTCCTAATTAGCATTTTCTATAAAGTGTAGTTGATAGACGTAGAAGGCGAAGGAAACATTTGGCGAATATTATCTTGTGTGCGACTAGAAGTGTCTACTCTCCTTGGTGGTAAACGCAATGATTGTATTGGACTGCTTCGGTATAGCAGGCGAGGAATGAGAAATACATCAAAAAAAAAAATTAAAGGCAAGGAGAAAGCAATGCTCCATCGTAATATCCTAATAAAGAAAGCAAGGTGCCGCCCTCGACAATGAACGGAAAATTGTAGTGGAGGCTAAGGTTTAGTGAGAACGCCTAAATATAAATCGGGCATCGCAAAGCTTTGGGCACGTATTTTTATAACAAAAATATTCACATTTCCATTGATAATAGGAATTGCTTGAATTGCTGCGTAAACATTGTGCGTTCGTCAGCTGTGTGAATAAAAGATTCTTCTGTAGCGATGCAGTGCTATGGTCAACAATAACGCAAGGAAAATCCACTGAACCACACGGTATACGTTTATAACAGGGTGTCCATTCCACGAAGCTCCATTCAGGCTCATGGTAATTAGTGGCCTTCATTGTTGTTCAATCGACGCATATTCATACAGTGTGGCGGACCTTCGTAGTGTACAAGCAGTAAATAATCAATTTCGGTGTCCACATACGAAAATTACAGGTTCGTATACCTGAGCCGTGGTCGTAGCAACAAAGAGCGGCGCGTAAGCGCACTCTTTGCTTTCGGATGGTGTCACGCTGTGTACTGTTTACTCTAGACAAAAGCTCCAGCGTCCGTGAACTGTTATTAGATTCCTAATTGATGGTGACATAATAAGTAGGTTGACTGGCGTAACATTGGTTTCCGCATGACCAAAGGACAACACTTTGAGTGTGCTTGCATAGGGCAAAGCATTCTCTATCTTGCCTATAAGGCAAATTACAACGTGCAAGGTTTCTATATGTAAGATTATTTTAGTTAAGAGGCGTATGCAATGCTTGTGCGTTTCTTCGCTGCGGCGAGCTCGGAGTTGCTTAGTAACCTGAAGCGCAACACGTGATAGTGTCGAAGACCTCCACTGCGATTTGCATATAAACCTTGACGCTCACTGAAAAAGTGTTAGGGTACAGCGCTTCACCACGGCCAAACTGGTTATCGCACCAAGTGCTTCTGAATCAAGCGCCCCCTGAACTTTCAGTCATGACTATTTTTTTTCAGCGCAAGTTATTTTAAGGCTCATTTGATTCTTTCCATCATGACGCTGAGCTGCTGTGCCTCTTTCGTCGATGGGGTCAAAGTAGCTTATCCTTACCGCCTGCAGAAGTCACTAATGCGCGAGAACTTAGACGTCGACTTCGATGACCGAAGGCACTTACTGTGGATACCGGCACACACCGGACTGAGCACCCCAAACGAAGCAGCTCACCGTGTTGCTCGAGGCCTCACTCACCGAGCATCACCGGAGGAAGAAGAGCCCCCGCGGGTTACTGAAAACGTCTGGGCGTGGGAGGATCGTATGACCAGGTTTCACGATATCACGACACACTACCAGTTACAGAGACGCGTATACCCATCCCCTCACGATAGGCTAAACAGGACGCAAGCGGTACACTACAGACAATTACAAACAGATTCGTACAGAAACCCCAGACTCACGCACGCCATGTATCCGGATATTTACACTACAAACAGATGCAGCTCGTGTGGCGAGGTTGCCACGCTTAGCCACATGTTGTGCGAGTGTCAGGGCTTAATAGACAAATCGAAAAGTGCCGATTCATCCGTCTTTCCACCGCCAGCCTCCGCTCGCGCTGGAAGACCGCACTGCTCAGTTCGAACCTCACAGCACAACTCTGGGTCGTCCAGCGTGCCGAGGAAGCCGCATCGAGAGAAGGTCTCGGAACCGCGTCCGCGGTGGGTGCCCAGGCCCACTAAAAAGATGCCGGACTCAAATCTCATTGATTTGACAATACAGTTTCCGTTCTTCTTCTAGACGTCCATCTGTTGTGTCCAAGGGGATCTGATTATCAGTGGATGCTTTACTTTGAATGTTCGGTGAAAGTGCTCTCGTGGTGTCTGAACTGGAACAGCTACCACCAAGTGCTAGAACTGGCGTGTCTTCACCAGAAGCAGGTCATGGTTTCTAAAGGAAAGGAGGCTAATGCCTGACTGTAACAAACATTTTTGCCAATTCAGAGAGAATAAATCTTAAACATTAAATGCTATAACTAATTGAAACATATTCACAATGCTTTCAAAAAGCCTTTAAAGGCATGCGCATATGCATGAACGTGAGGCTAAGCATGCAGACGAACAACACCTGAGCAGGAGGGCGCGCTCAGTGAACCTCCATTACAGAAAGCATCTACGCAAGGGATCAACAATGCATGCGCAATGACGTTCGCAATGACGGTTGCTTCGCGTCGACTATTTCATTACTTGGGCTAGCGAGCCACTAAGTTGCGATTTCCGTCACACTTTTTCGTTACAAGGAAGCCGTTTATACAGGGCGTATGGTGGCGAAATTTTCCGATGACCTGGATCAATATGGAAAAACTTACCACCTCAGGTGGAGCGAAATGTCATTCATGGTATGAAAAGCAGAAGGTCAATCGGTTTTTATTTTTAGTGAAAAACTCTTTCGAGTTGAGGTAAGCAATTGGGCCAGAAGACGACTTGCACCTGCCTACAAGGCCGTAGCCGGTAATTCATTTCGGGGGAGGGGGCAGGGGGGGGGGGGTTTCAACTGCTCTTTATGTACCTTCGTGCGTGCATATTTAAACATGCAAAATCCAGCAAATACTTGGGGAAGGGGGGAGGTTGAACCCCCCACTCTGGTACGCCAATTCCTGCCTATTACCTGCTCTAAAATATATACCATGACATTTGCTTCTCCGCAATAGAGCAAAGCAGTATATATGTTCAATATCTACAGACTATTGAGAATGTTTACAAATCGCAGAGCAGTTCTAATGAGCGATTCGCTTCAATAAAGGAGTGATGCGCTTAAAGAAGTATATATTATTCTTTCAGTGATAGTATTAGCGTATTCACAGTTTGTTTCGCAAGGTGACGTTTGGCAGAAAACAGCGCCGTCAAATAAGCAAAGCACATTTGTCGCAGTAGCATAGCTGGCTAAGTACGCAAACCAATCCGTCATATGCCATTCTCAGTGATGCTACTGAGGACTTCTGATTTGGAGCAATTTTTGGAGCAGCAAAATTTCTGTTTTGGAGCACTTTGGAGCAGGAAAAATTTTCATCTTGGAGCACTTTGGAGCAGATAATTTTGCATCTGGGAGCACTCTGGAGCAGCAAATTTTACATCCTGGAGTGCACTACAGAAGCATATTGCATTAACATTCAAGCACCTGAAAATTATTATGGGGTTCGTATGAAGGCTAGAAATATTTGGAATCATTGCAATTCTCACGAAAAAAATCATCTCAGGACAACTCCACACTTCACTCGCTAATGAAAAAATAGAGAGAGACAAATAGATTAAAAGGAAGAGGCAGGGAGGTTAACCTGGTGCGAGTGACCGGTTTGCTACCCTGCACAGGGGTGGGGATATAGGGGTCGGAGAGAGGACAGAGAGAGAGGGAGACAAAATAAAAACAAAGCAAAAAATGCACACATGCACACACATGCAGGACGTCCTATCAGAGCCGTTGGGATAGACCGGTTGAACGCAGAAAGCGCATTAGCGCCTGCACAGCCTTCTTCTGTGACGTTAAGTCCTGTCGGTGGCGCAGGATTCTTTCTTCCGAAAGAGTTCGGTCGTCCAGTTTATCAAGCGCGTTGCAAAGCGACTGTCTTTGCGAACAGTACTGTGGACAGTCGCACAGAATATGCTCAATCGTTTCATCACTTCCGCAGTGGTCACAAGCTGCGGTGTCGGCCATTCCTATGCGGAACGCGTACGCGTAGGTAAATGCGAAACCCAACCATAACATGCAAAAAATAAGGACTCATGCAGTTGACTGTTCTGGATTAATCTCTTCGGCGATTATTTTCGACACTAGCAAATAAACAGAATACCGGATAAATAAAATTGCAATTTATGAAATAAAACTCTAAATACATCTATGTGGTTATCAGCAGACGTGGTAGACAAACTCCGTGATGTACAGCAGTGCCTCAATGCCAAAGAGCCACACCGTCCGTAATGCATTCCCCTAAGAAAACTCCAAGGCGAAAGCCAGGTTCTTTTTCTTCTCGATCGACGGGTTGATTCTCCCCCTCCTTCTCTGCAAGCTTTCTGCACCTCACATGGTTTTGCACTACCTCCTTGATCGGTGCACCCATCACGGAAGCAGTGTAAAGCGACGATGTTATGTGATTACATCATCACGTGACACCACGATATATGACGCCATGTTGGCGTCACAAGTTTTGACGATGTATGACGTGATGATAACGACATCACATGATTATTTTTTACATCAATCGAACGCCGCCGACGGTCAATTTTTGACTTTGATAAAGCATCTAAGCCTTTCGCATTATTATTGCGTATTGAAAGTTAACAGCCTGGCCGTTAACAACCTGGCCTTACATACCAAACTGTCCTGCACCATGTCACCTTCGTGCCATGCGCGAAACGGCTTCGCTTATCATCCACTTCACAGCTCCTCAATTTTTTTTTTAAATTTTTATCGTGATAGCAATTACATGGACACTCTAGGCGGATTTTTACCGTCGCTGTTGCCGTAATTTTCCGTATAAAGTCCAAATTAATAACCTCACCACGCGCATTCTAGATGCGGGTAAAAGCATGCGAGCTCGGGTGACGAACGCGGCTGAAGCGGAGATTAAACTAGCCGGCCGTCTGTCTCCGTCGCACGGAGAGCGTATGAGATAACATCTTCCCGCTTGCGGGCCTGCCGTCGATTGCTCATCAAACATAGAGGAAACGCCCCGCCCGTCTTTCGTAAGGAGCATGAAGCGACGCCAAGGGAGCAGAAGGGGGCGGGGGGGGGGCACAACCGCATCGTTCGAAAGGCACTGTAGCTTGCGCGCGCGCTATCTCGAGGCATCAGGAGACGGCTCGTAAACTTGCTGTGCTCTCAACGCTTACTTCGCGTTTAGAGAACTCAGAGCACGAAAACGCTTCGGTTATTAGAGCGGCCATATCCCCTTAAACCAGCGTTTTGTTGAGTTACGCGAGATCGGATCCAAAAGAGTTAGCTGCTAGCATTACTTCGTTTAACAATACAATTTGTTGATATCGCATTCATTGCTTCGCCCTTAAGCGAAACTGACTTTTTTTAGCCGTCAGCTATTGACCCTCGAACGCGAGGGGCGGACGTGTAACATGGCGCAGCCGCTTCACTGTGGGCCGTCAGCGACGGGACCGCTACAGCTGCGCATTTGCGGCTGCTCCGACGAGGAGATATGCTTTTATTAATCAGATGACATTTTTAAAAAAGCGAGCAAAAAATTCGAATTGGAACCCTAGCTCGTGAGCTCGAAAGGGCAGGGCCTTTTAGGGGGTATTTACCGCAGAGTGATTACAAACTAGGATGTGCTGGTGGTAGGAATTATGAAAAAGCTCTTCTGGATGAAGACCCATGGATGAAGTATATCTGAGGAAAAGTGTCAACGCGTTCCCACCGTTCGCGTGCTCTTCCATAAACGCGAAGCAAGGAAAATCCGATATTGTTCTGTATCTACCCCAGGCAGCACGCCGGCATTGAACCAATCTCTGAACAATGTTGGTAAACATTGGCAGACATATTGGTCCAGCTTTGGATTCTGGGGGTTTGTTACACCTAAATGTGCATTGGTCCAATATTAGATGCCAATGATTTCCCAATAATGGCAAGAATGGCTGTAGCCAATATCGTCCGTCCAACATATCGCCAATAATGGCAAGGATGGCTGTAGCCAACATTGTCCGTCGTACGTATCGCCAACATTGTATAAATATTGGCAGCTCCAATATTTTTTTGCCAGCCTTTATCGTTGGCTGCACCATCGTTCTTTCATTTCCAGCGTTTAACGCTGGTTCTTGCCAGCCTTTTCGTTAGCTCTGTCAATATCTTTACGACATTTTCCACTGAATGTGTAGTTTAACGTGAGGTAGATTTTTGTGCACGTAAATAAATTCACGTTGCCCACGCTTTTGCTTTTAGGCAAGCAGCAGGGATAATCAGCGTACAAAAGCTGAGAGTACACACAAGTTTATTCTGCATGTATACATATGGCAAAGATACTGCAAGTTTTGAAAATAATTTCGCATTTCGCACTTTGTTCAGCTGACCGCTTGCTGGCAGATAACAGCTGCACAGAACCTACACTAATTACCTTGAATAACGTCCTTATATTAGAAATCGGGGAAACGAGACCACTCACAAACACACACAGCCTCCCTAGGTGTTGGCGCTTATTTAATTTGTCAGTTCACCGAAGGTTCAAAAGGAAGTGAATAGCGAAGCGTGATACAAAATGAAATAAATGAACATATACACGTGAACAGACGTTCGATACAGTCGAGATCCATAACCACCTTGAACTACCAGAAAGTTCATCGCCTATTTATTAATTAAAAGGTGACTGCGGCAAGAGCTTGAAAGTCTGCGACAACTTCACAACTAATAAAAATTTGTGTGTTACAAATCCATCATTTCTTTGCGCGAATCGAGCGGCGAAGGGCAAATGAACAACGGGTGTTAAGCTGACGCACTACAACGCGAGAAAAGAACAAAATAGCACACGCAAATGCTGACAACATCGCTGAGGGCGAGAACTTAACGAACCTACTTCGAAGCGCACAATAAAGCCCACCACATCGGTATTCACAAACCAACAAATTTTAAAAAGTTACGCGGTAATGTAGACAATAATAAACGCAGCACACATTTCACTTACGAAAAGCACGGAAAGTAACATGCGACGAAGGAGCAGAACGACTTACTGAACGCGATACGAACACAAAATGCCGGCGGAATGTTTGCGAGTTGTCAGAACACATCGGCGCTCATCTGCGGATCGCTGTTCAAAAGTAAAAACAGTCAGGTCCGATGAACAACAGGGCAGCTGTCTTCTTACTGTGGCATCGCCGTCGAATCTCGGTATCCGTAGAATCGTGGCATCCTGTCTCGGTATCCTACTCCGTTTTTTCCCGATTACTCACGACTGAATACTGAGGGGCGGGCGCCCGCCGATGCCGGGAGCCCGAACGAGGGAAAGTAACCACCACTGACTGAAAAAGAATAGCCGCCTGGTAGAAGAAGCCGAAGCGCGTACGCATCTTCCGAGGTGCCATCGTCTCCCGCCATCTCCCTCACTCAAACCCCCCGCCCCCTCGTTTTCAAAGGCATTCAAAAGCAACCGTCGTTTTCAAAGGCAACCGTCGTGGGCGGAGCAGCCGTCAAGTGACAAGTGTTTTATGACGAGCGACCACCGCGCTGCCCCACTGCCGCGAGGAGAGGACGTGAAATTCCTGAGCAAAAAATGGCGCCGCGCTGCTTCTCCGGCCTCCAGATCACCGAGAACATTTATTCAAAGTGAACACGTCTGGTTGTGTGATGCGTTGAAAGTGCAAACATAACTCATCGATCATTTATTGATTCCGCGGGCGATACCGTAGTCTTGGATAGCACGTCGCTCTAGCGCGCACACAAAGAAGTTATAATCTTGTAATCCAACCAGTCGTTTTGCAAACACGAAAATACGTGGTGTGGTTGAAGTCACATGAAATGTTTTGATTATTTGCCGCTAATAAAGCCGTGAGAATAATTTCGGTGCGTGCGTGGTGCGCAGAAGGCGCACCAGCGCAGAGGCCCATTGCGAAGCAGACGACTTCTATTCTACTCCATTAACTCATCAACGCTATATACAGCTTCAATCAATGTAAAAGCAGGGTTTGATTGGTTCTTTTTATACAGTTGCGATGTATACGCTGGATGTATCACACAATTAACGCTAACTTTCAACAAGCATTGCAAAGTGAGATTTTGTTTTGTTTCCTTTCTCATAGATATATTTCCAACAGCGCGCAAAACTCGGTTGAGAACTTGGTACTTATTTTACATTGCTAAACATCTGTAAAACGAATTTTGTCCGACTATTTAGCATATATTTTGTGCCACACTAAATGCCACCTTAAAAATGAAGACCCTGTCTGCGCCATTGTTCCCTTTCTTATAGATTGGCATTTGCAGTTTTGTTTGTTGGCTGACAACGATGGACTGTTTTTGTCATCTTTATACAGTAAAAGCTCGTTAATTCCACACTTATTAATTCGGAAAGTCGGATAATTAAAACGCGTTCTCTGGTCCCTGCAAGCATGTTTATTTTTAACGGCATCACACTCTCGTTAATTCGGTCATATCTGTACGCAACCCGGTTAATTCGGACGAACCTCTTAGTAGGGTGGGGGGCGCAGCGACGAACCTTTGACCCCCCCCTTAATTGGGAACCCTGCGCACGCCTATGGTGATAAGTAACCAGAAATCTTCTTTGAAGTGCGCTGGATGCCGGACAAAGTGATTTTCATAATAGCGTGCATGCATGTGGTGGCTCGATTCGGGCTAACCTTCACTCAGTCGGATGGTAAAAGGGGAAAAAAAAACATTCTTGCCGATATATCATGCATATGCTTGCCAGTGTTTAAGACATTGGAGCGACAACGTGTAAGTCTGGACAATATAGTCCGGCGCGTAGCATTGGCCGTCCAATATTGTTTAACCAGTCAGATTGACTGGACAATATATCCGATCTACTGCCATTACTTAACCAATATTGTTTTACCAACGGATAAGCTGGCCCAATATTGCCATCCATACGGCCTGGTTCTGCCAATATCGTATGTACATCGGCAACCATGGGCCGTTGTTGCCAACCTCAAGGAATGGCACGACCAATATTGTATGTTGGCTGGCAAGGATGGACCATTATTGGCATCCTTGTAGGCTGGCTTGCCAACATTGGTTTTATAGTGGTTTGTATGGGCCATCATTGGGCAATCGTTTGCCAACGTATAAACAATATTGCGCCAACGTGCTGTGCTGCCTGGGACTGCTAGCGATCCCTGCTAGCGATCCCGATGTCCAGAAACAGAAGTGACAGACATTTTAGCGGCACGCATGTAGTTATTACTGAACACTGCTTTCCTTACGTGCCGTACGACGCTTGAAACGAGCTATCAGCAGCGTTTCGGGGACAGACGACGTCCGCCGATGAATCGCCGTCGCAACTTTCTCGCTACCGATAGGCCTAGACGTCACGAGCCTCTGCGTAGAGCTCATTTTGCTGTAGAACCGACTTGCAGAACAGAAGCTGCGTCGGCACCGTGCATGGCGTTGTGGCTTACTCGGGACGCACGCACAAGCGCTATTTATTCAGCAGAATAATTCTTGGTCCATGGTTGCGACTTTGGCAGCCCCAAAATCAAGCTGCACATGTTCTGACGCGCCGGCGGTGCGATTGCCGGTGATAGACGCCCCCAAACCTGAGACTTTGGCGCAGTTTGGCGCAATTTTCGTCGATATTATCAGGATGTCGCAGTAAATTCAATTTGGCTCAATTTGGCGCAGTTGGCGCAAGAGTGGAATCACTGCATTCTTCTGAGCCGTTCGGGAGCCGCTTTTATCTGCCAAGCTGCTCTTTTACAGCGAAAGCTCTTATGAGATCATTTCACCGGCCGTTTTTGGCGCCGTAGTTGTCCGCCGCCGCCGCTGCCGCCGCCGCTGCCGCCGCCGCCGCCGCCGCCGTCGCCGCCGGTGTCCGTAACGAGTATCGCTCGAAATAAGAAAAAAAAACGAAATAAGAAAAAAATTCCAGGATGGAACGAGGTTCGAACCTGGGCCCTCTGCGTGGGAGCCCAGTATTCAACCTCTGAGCCATGCCGGTGCTTGAAACTGCTTTGCAAAAAGGTCCTATACAGGCTTCATGTCGGGAAGGAACCACATTAGCATATGCAATATAGCGTGGTAGAAGAGTAAAATAAGCACCAAGCGTCGCACAACGCGAATTCTGTAACCAGGCGTCACACAATGCGAATTGCGCAACGAGTAGGTTGTTGAATGCTTCCAACCCATTACAAAGGGCTCTGCCATAATTCTTCATCGTCATCAGACACAGCATCAACAAAGTGCGCATAATGCCTTACATGCGTTAGCAGCTACCAACGCTCTCCGTAGAATGCCGAAAAATGGCACAGTGCCTGCTGCCCTACATCTCAAAAATTACAAAGATTTATAGCGTAGTGGGTTCCTCGCAAGTGCACTTGTATTGGTTGCCAAGGAAGCCCATAAGCGCATGATCCACTTCCTCGTGGTCTCAGTAAAATACAATGATTTATAGCGTAGTGGGTTCCTCCCAAATGCACTTGTATTGGTTGCCAAGGAAGCCTATAAGCGCATGAGCCATTTGCGCATGTCGTCGCTTCAACAAAGTGCACATAATGCCTTAGAGACGTGTAGCTGGTGCCTCGGTTCTCCGCAGAATGACGAATAATGGCTTAGTAAATGCTTCGCAACTTCACAAAAATTGTGATTTATGGCGTAGTGGGTACCTTGCTAGTGTACTTTTATTAGTAGCCGCAAGAGAGCATGCAACGGGCTCTAGAAACGCCGCTCTTCCAGCTTTCGCTGTGACTGTGCTGCGGTTTCAGCGCAGGCCTGGCAATTTTTTGTAGCCATGTCGATAGGGGAGAGGTATAGAACGGATGTCCTCTAAAGCTGTCGAAGAAAACGTGCGCATGTCTTCTTTTTTTTTCCAGACGCCCTAAACCTCACGGGCGACAGAACGTGCGCCTGAAAGAGCTGAAAATTTCGCGTTCAGCGACGAACACATCTCGCAACTTGGTTGCGTCATTAAAAATTTGTATCGGTACTTTTATTCGACGGTGGAAGTCCAATAACTACTGCCGCCAAGCACTGGTGAACAAAACGAGCGAGAGCCAACGAAAGATCCATTCGCCCTTCAATACACCAATAAAAACAAAGTCAGCTTCTCCGGAACCCGGGATTCTTTAACAGTAGTCACGATCGATGTCCACAATGTGCCTTCACGAACGCCGAGAAGCGCGGAGTCGGCGTTGGTGGTCCACTGAGAGATCACATGTGACATGTGCTACGATTCACCGCCTGCACTATGAGCGCATTTGAGCCCACTTTCCAGAGGTGTTCACGGCTTCATGCCGTTGTGTGTAAACCACGAATAACAACCGCGTATCTAACATGAGCACCAGGAGGGAACACGCCAATCCGAAACGTGCCGAGTTTCTACTAACGAGGAGAAGACGTGCTCCACCGCAACGCAGGAGGAGAGCGATGACGCAAGATAGCGCGCGTACACGTCAAGCCCGTGCGCCATTGGCTAGTCACTCGAGGTATCAGTTTACCGAACAGATGTGGCCAACACGTCCATTCGGTAAACTAGGTTTACCTAGATTATCTATCCTCCGCCAGAAACTCAGCGCTTCGTAAGGAAGGTTATGCAATGATACTACGCCTACAAGCTATGCCTTCTCATATTCCCACGAGCAATGTTCAAGATACATAGCAATATTAAGTAATCAGAACTTATCATGCAGTGAACACAAAAAACACTAATCGCCGTACACCAAGCCACGCCATCATTCATTGCTCAGGGCTATGTTCACTATGTAGCAGAAAGCTACCTATTACACGTAGATACACACACAAAAATAAGCGTTTTTACTTTTATTGAAAATGAAAGAATGCTATGCTATGTAACGTCGCTCGGTTAGCTGAGTTGACAGTTTATACGCACTTCATTAGCTTTTAGAGGAAGTCGGGCCAAGCAACAAGAAAAAAAATAGGTGCAGAAACACAGAATACACAGGTTTGATGTAATAAAGAAACAAAGCGGGTAAGGTGAACATATACCTCTCATTATTCTGTACAGCAAAATCTCGTTAATGGTTCCCCGCAGGGAACGCGCATGAAGTGCGCGGCGAACGCTGTAGTATGCTCACTGCAACCGTCTAAGTACAGATTCGCATACCTTAACGTACGCTGCCGCTACCACCAAAGAAATAAATGTGGTTCAACAGCAGGAGTTGACTTAAGCACCCGCTTAGAAGGCCTCATCAGTATTTCTACCAAAGCATGGAAGAAATTCCGGCGCTCGCAGAACGATGTGGTCGCGCGCGCTGCCGACGCGAAGCTGAATTAGAACTACGCGAGGGCGAATTTCAAAAGCGGGCAAGCATATCAACGGGACCTTACTGTAAGGAACTCTAGTTAGAAGCAAACTACCCACCTTTCAATGACAGGCACACAAAAAGCAGGAGGGTGCCCTTGCTGCGCTTTACACCGCAGCCATGCGTAGCCGCGCTTCGACATGAGCGGTAGCCATCTTGTAAATATAGGGGCCCGCGAGGCACCAACGTAAAAACGCAGAAAAGGCTCTGAATATTAATCACGCTAAATAGCATTGCCCGAGAAACCAAAAAAAGATAAAATGTTATTTCATGGATATTTGTAATCTTTGAATAATAAAAACTGTTGAGGTTCAATTTTGAATCGTTTGTTTTGCTGAAGGTCACGAGTAGCAGAAAATTTCGGTTTCTATTTTTAACAGATTTCCTTCATGGAACATTTACAGAAAGTTTCTTTCGCGGTACAGAAATTTCGTGCATTTTATCTGTAAATTTACAACTATTTTTTACAGTGTAGTTTGCCCTCCGGCTCAGTTCTTCTCAATCTTATTGGAAGTAAAAAGAAACAAATTAACAACCACTAAATGACTTTTTTCTACGTTTTCTGGGAAGTATTTGCACATAAATTTCTTGCAGATCGCGCGAGTTGCTGCAGAGGCAGACAGATTTGTCAATTTCACTTTGCCCACACATTGAAGGCATAGATGTGATCGTTCAGGTCAAGTGCAAGTCTGCAGCGTCTTTCTTTGCTTGCGGCCTTCGAGGTAGGTGCGGTCAATTTTTAATTTTCCACATTTGCAATCTGTGTTGCAGGATTGGAAGTTGACGTACGGGGGCCCTTTTTAGGGGCGAAGCACCTTATTGTCTCTGCCTGTCGGCGGTTCGTCATCTGCTGTCGCCGCGCGTGCATCATCGTGACCCATTTGCTAGCTCGAATCTTCGTGCCTTGTCCATTTGCTTGAGTGCAAGAGAGGGCGCCACTGCCTCTGCGCTCCCTGTGTGGCGAGAGAGAGCGAACGGCGTGCGTTGACTATCGAAACGCTCTTTCTGCCATGAACTACCAGCTCGCGAGGAACGAGAACGCCTTTGAAAAACTTCCTAGATGTGTGCACCACCAAAGCCAAATGGTGTATATAAATAGCTCGCCTATAGTGTTATGCATGCGCGGTGGCCGAGCGGCGAAACGCATCGCGCCCCGTTGCGAAGGGTCGCAGGCTCGAATCCCACTCGAACTGAATAATTATATTAGTTATTTATTTGAATTCACCTCGAATTTTTGTGCAGAGGCCATGAAGCGATCAATAGGAGGTGAACTCTATCTCCTCCGGAAGGAGGGAAATTGAGGGGAGGCTTACACATGCCTCCCCGCTATTGTTGATGTCGTAAGCTTGTGAAATGAGACGCGCGCGTTCGTCACGGTATTTTGACAGGAAAGTGTTGTCTTTAAAAGATGGCTGCCAACGACAATTCTTACAACAAAGAGATAATTGACCATCTGTAGCTTGTTCTTGAACCCAGTTGGAATGCTCGCGCATACGGTCAAGGGTGCTTGGATGCCAGCGCCTCTGCTTCCCAGGGTGGAGACACCTATTGTACCACTCCCTGCCACTGTGTGGCTCTGGGAGAAATATTGGTTCTAAAGTGTCAGGAGGAGTGCAATACCTAGCTCGGGGACGGTGCTGCAAAGGCGTTGACTTTTAAGTTATTAGATCAGTAGATCAGATAAGCATTAATTTTGTTAGGACAAGTTAGTCATATTTCATGCTAATTAACCTTAGTCAAGCCAATCAATACTAACCGATACCAATCAATACTGATCAATAATAATCGATACCAATAAAGCCGCCGGATTGAGCCAAGTTAAGCTTAAGCCAACATATCCCGACCCACTTAGGCTTCGACAAGCTACACGACACTAGTCATTAAAATAAAAATATGAACCGATACCACTTAAGACGGATTATGCCGGATTCGTGTGGTTTATGTCGAATTACGCTAATCGCAGGACCGCATACCCAGCACCGGAAAGCAGCACCGAATAAAGTTTTGTTGAATTCAATTACGCCAATCCGGACCAAGTTGAGATTGCCCAGCCATGAGGTGGATATATAACATGCGACCGGATTCTCTTAATCCAGATTCTCCGGATGAGCTAATGCTGAATTAATCAATTTTGAGCAACTTGAGATTGCCCTGCCGGTTCGATGACTGAGCATGGCCACATTAGGCCGATCTGCATTAGGCTAATCCGCAAGTTATGTTTTTCCTTTGTTCGTTTTCTCCTTGATGTGGATTGAAGTCCCGTCAAAGAGATGATCGACGTTGATGAAGCAGGAGGCAGGTTGGAGGTAATGAAAACTTGAAGGTATATTGCAGCGAAATATTTACAGTCATATGTACATCTTGCCGAAGCACACTGATGATAACATAGACATCAACAGCGTCTTACTCTTCTACTCAACTTTTCTTAAGTTAGAGCCTAGAACACTGTTACTACATACGAAGAACCGAGTCTCACTGTTCGACCACCTAGTGGTTACGGCCCAGACAAAAGTTGCATCGTACGGAGTCTTACTGATCGATCAGTTAGGTGATTACAGCCTAGACTGAAGGGAAACGAATTCCGTCCAGTCTTAAGTACCTTGCGGTAACAAAGAAAAAGGGAAGGCGGCCACTGGTGGTCCGCCTCGACATTCCCTTATCCAATCCGTTCATTCTCAGATTAAGCCACTCCCTACCGGGCTGTCCCTAATCTCGACAGCAGTGTTTTTACGGTGCAGACAGGCGTTTTGGCACTCTTTCCCATCATGGCTCTCTCTCTCTCCTTATCCCACGTTTTCAGGGGTTCTCACGGTCGAATATATCGGTATCGCAGCAGCCCTGCGGCATTCGCGCAATTTCCCACGCGCATCGAGTCGAGCCCCCGGTGACAGTCGTCAAGACGGTTCCGGAAAGACAATTTGCGTGTCCTCGCGTTCCCGCGTTCGGACCGTGCATTGTTGCGTCTTAACCCTTCTTTGCCGTCGGCGCGCCTAAAGCGCTTGGGGGTCAAGCAGGAGATGCTTGCTCTCCTCATTTTCCCACCCGTTCGGGCTATAATCCCGAAGCCGACCTCTGAGAACGGTCGCGTACTCGGAACTCGTGGGCGCCAGCGTGGGAGCGAGCTGCCCCAATGGAAGCCGTTTGCTTTCCGTTGATAATTGCCCAGCGAAAAGACCAGGCAGAGGGAGAGCCGAGAAAGAAGCTTTGTACGACGTACCGTGCCGCGCCGTCCCGTCTGCAGGATCGACTTATGAGCGGCAAACATAACACGTCCCCCCTAAAGAGTACGCTGGGCTGTTCTACGCTCTGTGGTACGATAATTCACTGCCGCGATTAGGTCACTGGACTTTCTAACCATACAACAGTCTACACAAACATCAAACACAATTGCGAGACAACACGACAAGAGAATACAAGAAATGTAAACAAGTACATGCTAAACAATCAAACACACCATTGCTGCTTCAAGCAGTATGATCACTAGTGTCTGTTTCTTGAATTCACAATCACACAGTCCACAATATACAGCAGCAAGTGGGCAGGAACATTCACGTCCCCCCCAGTTGGCATGGCACTGTTATTCTGATGGCTTCCATAAACCATTCTGGAGCCTTGATAATGCATCAGCATTACCGTTACACACTCCCTTCCGATTTGTACCGACACATGATATCGCTGTAACGCCAGCGCCCATCTTGTCAATTTCGCCCCGTGCGGAGTCGAAGTTGTAAGGTACGACAGTGGATTGTGGTCGGAAACGACGTTTACTATGGCACCAAAAAGCCAGTAGTCAAACTTCTTTAAGGCCCATATTATTGCGAACGCTTCCCTCTCAATGGTCGACCAGCGCATCTGGGTCGGTGAGAAGCGGTGGCTTGCAAAGGCGATAGGCTTCTCTTGCCCCTCGGCTGACATTTGCGCCAAACATGCTCCCGCCGCCGTAGCTGATGCGTCTGTGAAAAGCCAGTAGGGCTGAGATGGCTCTGGAGTGTTAAGCGCCACGGCCTCGCACAAAGATTGTTTGAGAATCTCAAATGCCGCCTGGGCTTCCTCCGGCCAGGGTATCTTATTAGGTACCGCTTTCTTTGTTAACAGCGTGAGCGGGCTCGTCGCCTCTGCGTATCCTCGGACGTACTCGCGATAGTGGCCGCAAAGTCCTAACAGGCTGCGTAGTTCCTTTTTGGTGCGCGGTGGTACCAGGTTCTTAATCGCTGCTATTTTTTCAGGGTCTGGTGCATGTGTCCCTGAACCGACAATATGCCCCAGGTAATGTATGTGGGATTGCGCAACCTGACACTTCTCCGGACTGGCTTTCAGTCCCGCCTTATCTAAGACCTTAAGAATAATGTCGAGATGCTTTAAGTGCTCCTCCCAAGTACTAGAAAAAATAGCAATATCATCAAGGTATGCCGTGGCATACATTTGATGTTGCGACAAGAGCTTATTCACCATTCTTTGAAAGGTTGCCGCGGAATTTTTTAGCCCGAAAGGCATCACTTTCCGTGCGTACTGACCCTCATGCGTTACAAACGCGGTGAATTTCTGACTCTTCTCTTCCATCGGTTCCTGCCAGTACCCGCGCCTAAGGTCCACTACCGTAATGAACTGCGCTCTACCTACTCGGAAAATCCATTCCTGAGGATTCATCATAGGGAACGCATCCACTTTGGTGACGGCATTTAACGCCCTGTAGTCCACACACATGCGGATAGTCCCATCTTTTTTTTCGACGCATACCACCGGGTGTGCGAACTCACTCTCCGTGGGGTAGATCAACTTCGAAGTCAAAAGTTCGTCAACTTGCCGGCTGACTTCCTTCTTTAATAGTTCCGGCACCCGATAAGGACCCAGGCAGCACAGCACATTGGTCCAATATTGTTTATACGTTGGCAAACGATGGCCCAATGATGGCCCATACAAACCACTATAAAACCAATGTTGGCAAGCCAGCCTACAAGGATGCCAATAATGGTCCATCTTTGCCAGCCAACATACAATATTGGTCGTGCTATTCTTTGAGGTTGGCAACAACGGCCCATGGTTCCCGATGTAAATACGATATTGGCAGAACCAGGCCGTATGGATGGCAATATTGGGCCAGCTTATCCGTTGGTAAAAGAATATTGGTTAAGTAATGGCAGTAGATTGGATATATTGTCCAGTCAATCTGACTGGTTAAACAATATTGGACGGCCAATGCTACGCGCCGGACAATATTGTCCAGACTTACACGTTGTCGCTCCGATGTCTTAAACACTGGCAAGCATATGCATGATTAATCGGCAAGAATGTTTTTTTTCCCCTTTTACCATCACTGAGGGAAGGTTAGCCCGAATCGAGCCACCACCTGCATGCACGCTATTATGAAAATCACTTTGTCCGGCATCCAGCGCACCTCAAAGAAGATTTCTGGTTACTTATCACCATAGGCGTGCGCAGGGTTCCCCATTAGGTGGGGGGCAAAGGTTCGTCGCAGCGTCCCCCAACCTACTAAGAGGTTCGTCCGAATTAACCGGGTTGCGGACAGGTATGGCCGAATTAACGAGAGTGTGATGCCGTTAAACAATAAACATGCTTGCAGGGACCAGAGAACGCGTCCTAATTATCCGACTTTCCGAATTAATAAGTGTGGAATTAACGAGCTTTTACTGTATAAAGATGGCAAAAACAGTCCATCGTTGTCAGCCAACAAACGAAACTGCAAATTCCAATCTATAAGAAAGGGAACAATGGCGCACACAGGGTCTTGATTTTTAGGTTGGCATTTAGTGTGGCACAAAATATATGCAAAATAGTTGGACAAAATTCGTTTTACAGATGTTGAGCAATGTAAAATAAGTACCAAGTTCTCAACTGAGTTTTGCGCGCTGTTGGAAATACATCTATGAGAAAGGAAACACAAAACAAAATCTCACTTTGCAATGCTTGTTGAAAGTTAACGTTAATTGTGTGATACAGCCAGCGTATACATCGCAACTGTATAAAAACAACCAAAAAAACCCTACTTTTACATTGATTGAAGCTGTACATAGCGTTGACGAGTTAATGGAGTAGAATAGAAGTCATCTGCTTCGCAATGGGCCTCTGCGCTGGTGCGCCTTCTGCGCACCGCACACGCACCGAAATTATTCTCACGGCTTTATTAGCGGCAAACAATCAAAACATTTCATGTGACTTCAACCACGCTGTGTATTTTCATGTTTGCTACACGACTGGTTGGATTACAGGATTATAACTTCTTTGTGTGCGCGCTACGGCGACGTGCTGTCCAAGACTACGGTATCGCCCGCGGAATCTTTAAATGATCGATGAGTTATGTTTGCACTTTCAACGCTTCACACAACCAGACGTGTTCACTTTGAATAAATGTTCTCGGTGATCGGGAGGCCGGAGAAGCAGCGCGGCGCCATGTTTTGCTCCGGAATTTGACATCCTCTCCTCGCGGCAGTGGGGCAGCGCGGTGGTCGCTGGTCATAAAACACTTGTCACTTGACGGCTGCTCCGCCCACGACGGTTCGCTTTCAATGCCTGTGAAAACGAGGGGGGGGGGGGTTGAGGGAGATGGCGGGAGACGACGGCACCTCGGAAGATGCGTATGCGTTTCGGCCCCTTCTGGCCGGCGGCTATTCTTCGTCAGTCAGTGGCGGTTACTTTCCCTCGTTCGGGCTCCCAGCATCGGCGGGCGCGCGCCCCTGTATTCAGTCGAGAGTCATCGGGAAAAAACGGAGTCGGATACCGAGACAGGATGCCACGATTCTACGGATACCGAGATTCGACGGCGATGCCACAGTGAGAAGGCAGCTGCCCTGTTCTTCATCGGACCTGACTGTTTTGACTTTTGAAGAGCGATCCGCAGATGAGCGCCGATGTGTTCTGACAACTCGGAAACTTTCCGCCCGATTTTTGTGTTCGTATCGCGTTCAGTAAGTCGTTTTTCTTCTTCGTCGCATGTTACTTTCCGTGTTGTTCGTAAGTGAAATGTGTGTTGCGTTTATTATTGTCTACATTACCGCGTAAGTTTTTTTTTTAATTTGCTAGCTTGTGAATACCGATGTGGGGGGCTTTATTGAGCGCTTCGAAGTAGGTCGGTTAAGTTCTCGCCCTCAGCGATGTTGTCAGCATTTGCGTGTGCTATTTTGTTCTTTTCTCGCATTGTAGTGCGTCAGCTTAACACCATTTTTTCATTTGCCCTTCGCCGCTGGATTCGCGCAAAGAAATGATGGATTTGTAACACACAAATTTTTATTAGTTGTGAAGTTGTCGCAGACTTTCAAGCTCTTGCCGCAGTCACCTTTTAATTAATAAATAGGCGATGAACTTTCTGGTAGTTCAAGGTGGTTATGGATCTCGGCTGTATCGAATGTCTGTTCACGTGTACATGTTCATTTATTTCATTTTGTGTCACGCTTCGCTTTTCACTGACTTCCTTTTGAACCTTCGGTGAACTGACAAATCAAATAAGCGCTAATACCTAGGGAGGCTGTGTGTGTTTGTGAGTGGTCCCGTTTCCCTGATTTCTAATATAAGGACGTTATTGAAGGTAATTAGTGTAGGTTCTGTGCAGCTGTTATCTGCCAGCAAGCGGTCAGCAGAACAAAGCGCGAAAAATGCGAAATTATTTTCAAAACTTGCAGTATCTTTACCATATGTATACATGCAGAATAAACTTGTGTGTACTCTCAGCTTTTGTACGCTGATTATCCCTGCTGCTTGCCTAAAAGCAAAAGCGTTGGCAACATGCATTTATTTACGTGCACAAAAATCTACCTCACGTTAAACTACACATTCAGTGGAAAATGTTTTCATTTCCAGCGTTAAACGCTGGAATTGAAAGAACGATGGTGCAGCCAACGATAAAGGCTGGCAAAAAATATTGGAGCTGCCAATATTTATACAATGTTGGCGATACGTACGACGAACAATGTTGGCTACAGCCATCCTTGCCATTATTGGCGATATGTTGGACGGACAATGTTGGCTACAGCCATCCTTGCCATTATTGGAAAATCATTGGCATCCAATATTGGACCAATGCACATTTAGGTGTAGCAAACCCCCAAAAGCCAACGCAGGACCAATATTTCTGCCAATGTTTACCAACATTGTTCCGAGATTGGTCCAATGCCGGCGTGCTGCCTGGGGAAACACCTTTTTTGGCTAGTGGCCCGGTTCTATTTCTATCTTATGTTCGTCTACCTTCGCTATACCCGGGGTGCCGTCAAAGAGTGTGCAATGTCTCTGGAACACCGCCTGTATTTCCGCCTGTGCGTCAGCATCAAGGTGAGCAACCTTCTCGCTCGTTAGCACTAGCTCTTCCCGCTTTATAGTGGTTGGTTGTGGATCATATTCCACAGTTTGCTCATCTTCCCCGGAAACGTCTTTTTCCTCCAAGGTAAGATTGCAGGCCACTACTTTTGGTTTCTCTACTGCTTGTTCTGCCTCATGAGCAGGCTCGGCCGGTGCTCGACAGGGTGCCAGAGGGCTGCTGGCCTTCAACAAAAGTTTCCAATCATCCTCGGTCAACAAACAATCTGTGCCCTCGACGAGCTCATCAGTTAACGCGCAGAGTAGGTCGACGCTCTGAGGCTCCGTAACCTCTCGCGGGCTATTTAATTTGACCGGCAACGTAGCTAGCCTTGCCTCGATCGTTTTACCAAAAGCAGACACCAATCTCACCTTGCCACACGACTCTATTAGACTACGCGGAAGCAGACTATCCCGAATGACGGTTATCTCACTCCCCGTATCCAAAATCGCATCTGCGGCTATACCTGCACATGATACAGGAATTAACTGCAGTTTATTTGTGCCTTGACCCTCGTGTTTCAGAGACTTCACCTTTGCGCTAAGTACTCCATCAGGTATTTCAGTTTCCGTCTCGTGGGATAACGTTACCTTTTGTACCTTCCGCTTTGGCTCGATAGCCTTTTTGGGGTCGTTCTCCTTCTCACTAGCGTTCGGGCACTCTTTAGCGAAATGGCCTGAGCCGTGACATAAGTGGCATTTCAAAGCCCCTTTCTCTACACGTGTCGCCGGCTTCTGTCCCATTTCTACACTTGGTGGCTTTGAAGCACGCCCTTTCCCTTTCGCTTGTTCGAAAGTTTGGAGCACTTTAGCGATCTCAGTTGGCCTAAGCCATCCCTCGCCTTCCCTTAATCTCACATACTCCAGACCCTCCGTACTTAGTCCCGATTTTATACGGTCAGCAACCATGAGTTCGGCCATCACTTTTACCGTGTCGGCCTCTCTCACTTGGAGGTAGTATGAGAAATAAGTTTTCACCCGTGACGCGAACTGCGCCCACGTCTCTTCTTTCCGCTTTACCGCTCGTTCAAACCTCAGCAGATACTCTGCCGGAGAAAGCTTCAGTTCCGTCAGTACCGCCGCTTTAACTGACTCGTAATCTGCACTCTCTTCAGGGTTGAGGTTACGCAGTAGGTAACGGACTCGTTCGGTTAGTGCTGGCATAACCAAATGCACGCGACTCTCATACGGTACCTGATAAGTAGCAAACAGTCTTTCTACTTCCTCAAACCATAATGGCACATCCGCGTCACTCGGCAGGCGAAACCCTTTCAGCACTTTTGCACATTGCTGGACAGAATCGAAACACCGTCGCCTCTGATCACCCGTCTCCGACCCAGAGTTGGACAGCGTGCCATTGAGACGTTCCGCGTTCATTCTAGTTTGCAATAGCTTTTCGTACTCAATCTGGAGATTGAGCTTTTGGATTTCAAGTTCGAGCGCTCTCGTTTCACTTGAATTCGGCAAAACCTGAGATGCCTGCTGCATCGATTCTTGCCTCTGAGTAGGCACTCTCGCCTCAGCTGATTTATCAGAATTTAGACTACCATTATTTGATGGCTCTCGATTCCGATCCATATCCGCTACACTCGCACCCTCATCTCCATTAAACTCCATTGTTTCAGCACCCCCGCGTGTTCTCACCATGTGCTCTACACATAAACTGCCATGCCAATCTGAGAAAGACGCAAGAAATCCTGCTCACCCTTTGCTGAATGCTCCGTCGTTCCTGGATCTCCTCCACGGCGCCAGAGTTGACTGCTGTGGGATCGTCTCGACGTTGCCGCTGGTGACTGTTGGATGCCTTGCCCCTCGGGTCTTCTCAGTGCTGGTCCAGTGTATGGTGCTGTAGAGCTCGCCGATCCTTGTCAGACTGCGCCAATTATATCTTTTTCTTTGTTGTTTTCTCCTTGATGTGGATTGAAGTCCCGTCAAGGAGATGATCGACGTTGATGAAGCAGGAGGCAGGTTGGAGGTAATGAAAACTTGAAGGTATATTGCAGCGAAATATTTACAGTCATATGTACATCTTGCCGAAGCACACTGATGATAACATAGACATCAACAGCGTCTTACTCTTCTACTCAACTTTTCTTAAGTTAGAGCCTAGAACACTGTTACTACATACGAAGAACCGAGTCTCACTGTTCGACCACCTAGTGGTTACGGCCCAGACAAAAGTTGCATCGTACGGAGTCTTACTGATCGATCAGTTAGGTGATTACAGCCTAGACTGAAGGGAAACGAATTCCGTCCAGTCTTAAGTACCTTGCGGTAACAAAGAAAAAGGGAAGGCGGCCACTGGTGGTCCGCCTCGACATTCCCTTATCCAATCCGTTCATTCTCAGATTAAGCCACTCCCTACCGGGCTGTCCCTAATCTCGACAGCAGTGTTTTTACGGTGCAGACAGGCGTTTTGGCACTCTTTCCCATCATGGCTCTCTCTCTCTCCTTATCCCACGTTTTCAGGGGTTCTCACGGTCGAATATATCGGTATCGCAGCAGCCCTGCGGCATTCGCGCAATTTCCCACGCGCATCGAGTCGAGCCCCCGGTGACAGTCGTCAAGACGGTTCCGGAAAGACAATTTGCGTGTCCTCGCGTTCCCGCGTTCGGACCGTGCATTGTTGCGTCTTAACCCTTCTTTGCCGTCGGCGCGCCTAAAGCGCTTGGGGGTCAAGCAGGAGATGCTTGCTCTCCTCATTTTCCCACCCGTTCGGGCTATAATCCCGAAGCCGACCTCTGAGAACGGTCGCGTACTCGGAACTCGTGGGCGCCAGCGTGGGAGCGAGCTGCCCCAATGGAAGCCGTTTGCTTTCCGTTGATAATTGCCCAGCGAAAAGACCAGGCAGAGGGAGAGCCGAGAAAGAAGCTTTGTACGACGTACCGTGCCGCGCCGTCCCGTCTGCAGGATCGACTTATGAGCGGCAAACATAACACCGCATTAAGCTAATTTTGAACAAGTCAACGTTGAGTAAATCTAGAATGCCTTGCCAGTTGGATGGATCAGTATTGCCACATTAGGCGATGCCGGATAAAGCGATCCTGATTAACCTAATCTTGAGCAAGTTAATTTTGAGTAAATTGAGATTGCCTAGCCAGTTGGACGACTGAATATGGCCACATTGAGCCGATCCGGATTAAGCGGGACTGCCGGGTTAAGCCGGATTAAACTATTTTGAAATATTGAAGTCCTGAACCAGTCAATTTTCAGTAAGTTGAGCTTGCCCAGCCAGTTGTTGACTGAATATGGCCAGATTAGCCCGGATCAAGCTAATCCGGATTAAGCTAATCTTCAACAAGGGAATTGTAAGTTGAAATTGTGTAGCCAGTTCGATGACTGAGTATGACCACAATAAGACGATCGGTATGAAGCCGGATTAGGCTTATCCGGATTAAACTAATCCTGAACAGGTCATTTTTGAGTAAATTGTGATTGTTCAGTCTGTTCGGTGACTGAGTATGGCCATATTGAGCCAATCCGAATTAAGCGGGATTAAGCTAAGCTGAATTAATGTGATCCAGAACAGGTCAATAGTGAGTAAGTTGAGATTGCCCATCCAGTTGTTGACTGAGTATGGCCAGATTAAGCCAATCCAGATTAGCGCGGATAAAGCACATGCTGATTGACCCGACCAAAAGATCTCCGACAAACCCCTGTAATGGTAGAAACTCGTTCCCGCCAAAAGAACGCGAAGATAAGACTTACCATCACGGAAGATAACGAGGACACCCGGTCCCGCCAAAACTAATCGACGCGTTGAGTACCATGACCAGGTCATGTATGTCATGACGTAAATAACAGGCATGACATGATTTTCGGGCTATGACCAGTCATTCATGTTCGTAGTACGCTCTCCTCATGTCATGCCAGTTTTGGTGCACAAGTTAATCAAACGGCCACGAGCGCACGAAGACCTAGGCGGCATGTTAGATACACTCAAAATGCCTTTGGTTTGCCATGAACTGCTTCGCGTTTAATAATAGATGTCTAACCTATTGGCTCCTAACAATATATACGCGAGCCCTACCGTAACAGCCAAAAAAGTTAGCCGAATTTCCGCGCTTTTCACTTAAAGCGCTCCATCGCTGCATGCCGGCAGTGCCACCGAACGGGAACGTTTGAACCAATATGGCACCCACAAAAGCAGTGTCTCTACCCTGTAGCGGAGGAAGCGCACACATCGAGGCACCCTAATGTGGTCATTAGCCCAGCGCCCCGTTTGACGGACCTTATAACGCCCGCAACAAAGAGGAATCTTGCATGCAGCACTTTGACGACATTCAATAAACTTCTGCCTGTGCTTTTAAGTACATCTTCTTTTGTTCTCTACCTCCAGATTTACTTGCTCGCACTGGCTACCGAGGATAGTAGGGCAGAAAACAACAGTCTAATGCCAGCCCGGCCTGCAACATTCTTCAGATTGTGCGCTACCTTGTGCACAAAAGATAACCGCTGCGGTTTGCTGCGAGTGTGTCTCGAATCGCACAGCAGCAGAGCGCTTGTCTGTATTTTTCAGCCAGCAGAGACGCCAGCTTCAACTGGCTTGCCGCACCTTGCGTCTAGCATTCGGTAGTCAGGAAGACCTACTCTTCCCGGGCCACCATCAGAGCCCTGCCCTCCAGAGCCTCGTCAAGTTCCTGGAGTTGACGCTATCAGACGTCTCACCCGACTCCCAGCGGCCAGCTTTGAAAGTGCCACTCCATTCGAGATGCCCTCCTTCCCCACGCCCGGCTTCCCATCAAGGACAGCCTGCCCACCTGCCAGCGGGCCCCTGCTTCCCAGCCGCCCAGAGCCTGATCACCTCTCCCTACTCAGTTTTCTACCACATCTTTCGTGCCCTCTTTCTTGCCCCAATGGCGCTCAGCCGTACTCCCGCAAGGGCTGCACAAGAGTTGAGTTCAGTTGAGTTGAGTTTTTTACCACGTAGTTTTGCAGTAAGTGGTTAGGACAGATGAAAAAAGCTGCATAAAAATTCACTGTGGCAAACACGACGGCCAAAGCAAAGTAAATTTAAACATAATTCAAAGCAACAGCGCACAAGCTATACATTTAAAAATGCTCTACAACACGGAAATATTGTTGCTGACAAATTTAACAAACCCGATTTTAAATAGAAAGATTTGAGAGATTACGTATATTTTCACAAGCAATTTTGAAGTTATTTAGAGTGTTTGGCAAACAATAACACAGTGCCTCAAAACCGTAGTTAGTGCGTGGCATCGAAACATACATTGTTCAGAGTGTAGGTTTAGGTGCGTAGAAGGATATGGTTGCAGATTACCTAAAGTGCGTATATAGCCGCGACGTTTAATGGTATCAGACGTGAAGGAGATTAATAAGGAGTATTCGTGCAGTAGGTCTAATTTGATAATTTTATATTTAACGAACATTTGTGAAGTGTGGGCGTTAAAAGGAAGGTTTGCAACAGAACGTACAGCCTTTTTTTGTATGTTAATAAGACTGCTTACGGATTGCTTTTTTCCATTACCCCAAATTAAGTTGCAATAATGATGATGTATTGATGTTTTATGGCGCAAGGGCCAAATCAGGCCAAAGAGCGCCATGTCAATTTATGCTGGGATGTAGATGGGCCATGATTTACGATGTGTGTGTGATATAATGGCTGTAAAACGGCCTGGGCTATGGGCTACAGTTGGTAGAGAAGAGATATTAAAGTAGATTAAAAGTATATCGCAAGAGCTTAGAAGTTTCACTGGCTTAAAGGGACCCTGAAACGGTTTTTTGAAGTTTTGTCAGCGTTTAGGCGGGAGCATCCCCAAATCATTCGCACCAGAAATTAAGCGACGCACTGTCTACCAAGGCCGCTACGGAATTTATATCTATACCCTTCTCCTCACCACTGCGTTGCACCCTCAACTCACAGACACCCTGACATCGTCGGCGATCGCAGCGCTCTCATGAGCGCACTCGACGGTTTGAGCTTCGCCCAGTCATGGCTTCAAATATTGTGCGCCGACGGGTTGCGCGCAATCTCGGAGGCCCAACAAAGACGAAGCTCGCGGAGTGGTAGATATCTGCTCCGACAGGTGCCGCCACACATTTTATTCTCCTGTACGGCGACAATCTGGAAAAGCATGCGGACAAACAAAAATAATTCGAGAACGATCACCGATAAGCGTAAACTCGGGCAATGTGGTTGTGTCTTAAGGGGTGAAGTTACAGCCACAAAAACGTGGATCGTGGCGTTGAACGGATAGCGAGAGCGCGACGCTCATTGCAGCGACGAGCTGAAGGGATTCCGCTCGCCAGATGCCTCACGAACATTGCACGATGTCGCAGCTTTACAAGTCACCGATTGCCAGATATGTGGTACACAACACGGCTAGGGCAATTAATTATGTTCAAGAAAAGAAACCTCGAGATAAATAATGTCGCTCAGCTCACGTCAACGTGGAGTACGTTGTAACACAGGCAGACGACGCTCATTGCCCACAGTAGGTTCAGTGACGTGTACTGGACATATCCAATCAGATCAGCCGCCTGCGTGACGTCGCGCTTCCAATACGACGCGCACTGGAAGTAGGCGGTTTAAAAACGCGTTTGGCTGAGCCGCTGTGATCGGTGGCGATTCGCAGCTTTAAAGCCTTGTAATAAATTACACAGTTTACGCACAGAGCTTAAATCGGTCTGTAAATGATCCTTGGGACTTCCGCTACCGGCTCAATGTGTTCGCACAAAATCGTCAAAACCGTTTCAGGGTCCCTTTAACCACAAGGGCGTGGAGACACGTGCCTCTTAAAACTGCCGCAGCAGCAGCCTCTCCTGAGAGGCTGCTGTACAAATGGTACGGTACAAATGGAGCAATTACATGCAATGCTTGGCATTTGTTTAAAAAAAACTTAAAACAGAACCTGTGCTGAATAAAGGATCTGTGCCGAGGAATAGCGCTGGGTGTAGTGGTATCCTTTGTCTAAATGCCAGGGGAAAAGGCTTTTTCCTTAGTACGTCAAGTTTGCGGCATTCCAGTAATGCGTGGAGGACCGTTAGTGTCTCACCACATTCACCACAGACGGGGGGATCATTTCCAAGAAGCAGGTAAGCGTGCATGCCATATGTATGGCCTATTCTTAGTCGACAGAGAGTGACCTTAATGCGTCGTACTTTACTACGAGGAGGCCATTTTCTTATCTGTGGTTTAATTAGGTGGTGCTTGTTAGAAGTCCTGGAATCCCATAATCGCTGCCAGTTGTCCCTCACCTTCCTACGCACGAATGCTTTAAGATCTAAGGCAGGAAGACCTATAGAGGGATTCACAGGTTTCGTTCCTATGGAAGTCGCCATGCTGTCAGCGAGTACATTGCCTTCAATGCCCCTGTGCCCGGGGACCGAGCATAATATGACACGTTGTTTGACAAATAGGCTTTGCACAGGATTGAAAACAGTTCGACAAGAACTGGATTTTTATTTGTTTTTAGTGACTTCAGGTCTTTAACAACACTTAGCGAGTCTGTATAGATAGCCGCCTTTTGGAGCCTTGTACTATGGATGTATTTAACAGCAGAAAAAAGTGCGTAAGCCTAACCTGTAAAAAAATACTCGTCTCTGGTTGCAGCCTCTCGCATTCAGAGAACGATGGGCCCACAGCAGCGTAGGGCATGCCTACCTTAGATTTTGATGCGTCCGTAAAAAATGCAGGGCACGAGTATTTTGACTGATCTCTAGGTAGTGCATTTGAATGTGTATTTCGGGAGCGTGCTTAGTTACCTCCACAAAAGACATGTCGCACTCTAATACCTGCCACTGCCACGGTGGCGCCGACCTTGCAGGGCGCATTAACACAGGCTCAAGAGCGACATCCATTTCATCACTTAGGTTCCTCACCAGCAGCGAGAAGGGACGCCTCGCTGTGCGTCGATTACTGTACAATGTGGCTGTGGTCATATGTGGCTTTTGTAAAGTTTCATGAGACATTCTCTATGACAACCCCATGCTGTGTGTGAGCGAATGTTTAGTATGTGCATGGTTTTAAGACATTTATTTTTCAGGTTTTTAATGTGAGATACAAAGGTCAGCTTTGAGTCTAGGATCACACCTGAAAATTTCTGTTCTGCGCTCAAAGGTATGCGGTGCCCTTGTAGATGGATATCGGGCTGAGGGGTTGGGCCTCTCTTTCTTGAAAAAAGAACGCAGGAGCTTTTCTGGGCGTTTAATTTGAACCCATTCTCATTTGCCGAGGTTGACACTTTATTGAGGCCTAACTGTACCTACCGCTGACATATAGCAAGATTACAGGATTTAACCCAATCTGAACATCATCTACGTAGACTGCATAAAACGTGTTTCGCGGAATGAATGACCGTAGAGAGGTCATTTTTAAGATGAAAAGGGTACAGCTTAGCACACCGCCCTGCGGTACACCAATCTCTTCGATAAATGGCTTGGACAGAGCATTTCCTACTCTGACGCGAAAGGTACGGTCACTTAGGTAACTTTCTATCACGTTTAGCATGTTACCTCGAATACCAATTTCGGAGAGGTCTTTCAAGATTCCGAATCGCCAGGTAGTGTCATACGCCTTTTCCATATCAAGAAACACGGAAAGGAAAAACTGTTTGTGGATAAAGGCATCCCGAATGTAGGCCTCAATACGCACGAGATGGTCCGCTGTTGAACGGCCTTCCCTGAAACTGCACAGATACATATCGAGCAGCTTATTAGTTTCAAGGAAGTACAACAACCGGCGATTTATCATCTTTTAAATAGCTTGCAAAGGCAACTTGTCAGAACTATAGGCCGGTAGCTTGCTGCACAAGATGGATCTTTGCCTTCTTTTAAGACGGTGATTACGATAGCCTCTTTCCATGCTCAAGGAATATATCCTGCGGTCCAGATCTTGTTATAGATACTCAAGAGCACCATCTGCTCGTCGGGATGGAGATGTATCATTATGTACATGACTCTGTCAGCTCCCGGCGCAGACTTGTGACAACGGTTTCAAGGAAGCCTTAAACTCAGCCATGCCAAAGGGACGGTTGCATGGTTCGTCTCTACTAGGCTTACGGTTCAGTGCTTTCTTTTCTGCTATTTCTTTGTGTGTACGGAAACTTGCTGAGTAGTTTGATCAGCTAGACACGCGTTCGAAATGTTCACCGAGCGCATTTGCCTGGTCTTCCGGGGCTGTTGCCTTCGGCGTCAACAAAGGGCAAAGCGCGGAACTGCTTATCCGATGATTTTCTCAGTCTATTCCACACTTTCACTTCTTGTGTGTATGAGTTTATACTCGAGATATATTTTACCCAGCTCTCTCTTTTAGCATTACGCTGAGTGCGCCTACCCTGGGATTTTACTTGTTTAAAGTTTTCAAGATTTTCCGCCGTTGGATACTCACGAAGCAAGCTCCGTGCCTTATTTTGCTTTTTTGCGCGCATTTCTGCACTCGTCATTCCACCATGGAACACGCTTTTTTCTTGTGCCACCATTTGTAAGGGGAATACACTCTAATGCAGCATCAACTATAAAAGTGGTAAAATGAGCAATATCATCGTTTATGTTGAAATCATTAAAAGCATTTCTCGGCATGTGAGTTATGCGAAAAAACTATTCCCAATCTGCGCATGCTACTTTCCACTGAGGGTTATGTGGTATCGATCCTTGGTCCGTGGTTTTGAGGCAGATGGGGAAGTGATCGCTACCGTGGGGGTTCTGAATCACCTCCCAATCTAAGCAGGGTAAAAGAGTGCCTGAGCAGATTGCTACATCTATAGGAGAGTAGGTATTGTGTGTTGTGCTGTAGTATGTGGGTTGTTTTTTATTTAGAAGGCATGTACCAGTGTTCAAGAGATACCGCTCTATCAGTGTGAAGAAGCACGTAAAGGCGACCCAGCGAGAGCAGACGACGGAGCGGCCGATCGCTGGAAGCCGAGGAAGAAGAAACAGCTCGTGCTTCAGAAGCGAAGAAAAAGGGCTCGCGCAGGCTAGTCACTGGTGGAACACGGTCGGAACAGGCTGGAGGTCGACCGAACACGCATCGACGAGCGGGGTTCGTGCACAGACGTGCCTGTCTTCGGGACAGCGAGCGCCTCACGTTCTTTACCTCGCCAGACCTGTCCGTGGCCTCCTGTGTCGGGGAACCCGCATCTACGCGCGTGGTTAATCCTGACGGGTGTCGTCAGGACAGCGAGCGTCGCGGGATCTTCGCCTGGCGCTGAAGAGACGCGGGGAGCTACCGACAATGACGGCTACCGTCGACCGAGTGGTTAGTCGCCCACTCGCCCCATGACCGTTGCTGCTGCGACTTCGCTACCACGCCCGACCACGCCCGACCACGCCCGACCACGCCCGACCACGCACGGCTACGTCACCGCCGGGACTAGCAGCCCACTACTTCCCGGACTCTATAGCACCGCCACGTGGGACGATCAACTGCAGTTGTACGTTCTCGCCTTATGCATTTTAGTGTGTGTGTGTGTGTGTGTGTGTGTGTGTGTGTGTGTGTGTGTGTGTGTGTGTGTGTGTGTGTGTGTGTGTGTGTGTGTGTGGTGCGCCCTCCGAATATAATTGTCGTTTCATTTTTACAATCACCCACCGTCTCCTCCATCTGCAACACTTTACACGCTCTGCGGCGTGACGATCATATAACACAACATCACATTTCTGGCGTCCGCGCAACAGGACTGCTCTTAACCTGTGTAAAGGAGCATCGCGTTGCTGAGGCGTGTTTGACGGTTGACGATGGAGACAGACAAGCTCACGGCAATTTGGAAGGAACTGGGGTTGAGCGGTTCAGCGCTAAAGGAGGGGATAGAGGAAGAGCGCGCGAGTGAACGAGAAGTTCGTGAAGCACGCTTAGCCGAACGCAACGCGGCAAAAGAAGCTGATGCTGAGGCACTGGCGAGGTTGAAGGCAGAAAAGGAGGTACTAGAACTCAGGTTGAATCTGCGAGAGTTAGATGCAACAACTGGTAGCACGAGTACTGCCCAGTTAACGGAGGGCGCGCACATGAGCGCGCCCCAAAGCTACCAGAGTCCGCACAAACTCATACCTCCCTTCAACGAAAGTCGCGACGAGTTAGACGCTTTCATCCAGCGCTTTGAACGCGTCGCCGTGAGTCAAGATTAACCGCAGGATAAATGGGCCCTCTCACTAAGCCTCTGTTTGACAGGCGAAGCGCTAAGTGTTGTTGGCAGAATGGCACCTGACCATGCCATGGATTATACAACACTGAAGGAGACTTTGTTGCAGCGCTTCAGGTTTACTGAAGAGGGATACCGCACCAAGTTTCGGTTGGCGAAACCAGAGAACTCCGAAACCGGTCGGCAGTTTGCTTGACGAATTTTAGGATATTTTGACCATTGGCAGGAGATGGCCAAGACAGAACGAACGTATGACGCTCTGCGAGACGTTATTGTTTCGCAGCAGTTCCTCATGACATGCCATGAGAAGCTGGCAATTTTCCTGAGAGAAAGGTATTGCCAAGGAATCGAAAAGCTGGCCGAAGCTACTGATCAATATATACAGGCGCAGGGCTTAGTCAATCTCGGCAAAGGTAAAAACGAGAACGCCAAACTTGATAAGCCACCAGACCAAGCTCTGGCCACGCCTCGAAAAGAGGAAAAAGAGAAGCTGCAATGCTTTCTTTGCGGAAAACGTGGCCACAAAGCTGCAGACTGCTGGTCAAGCACAAAAGGGACAAGGACAAAAAAATCCTTTTGCGTAAAGTGCAGGCGTAGTGGGCATAACACCGAGGACTGTCCTAACAAGCAAAGCGGCAGAACTCTTGGCTGAAAGAGCAAGAGCACCGGCCCGAGTCAACAATCCAGGAGACAGGCCTTGCGACAAGTACCGATTCGTCGGAACGCAAAAGAGGGGAGATGCCTAAGCGGGAAGACAAGTCGACGCCTACGGCTGAAGGTGTCCGAAGGCCACTCCGTTACCGTTTGAGAGATACGGGATGCGATTCGATTATTGTAAGAAAGTCTCTTGTACCAGACAGTAAGCTGACAGGAAAAGTTTCCTCTGTCTTCTCGATCGGGGTACTGAAACTACGGAAGCGGAAGTGCGAATAACCTCCCTTTTTCACAGGCCAGACTCCGCGATTGCATGCACGACCTCTTACGACGTTGTTTTGGGCTAACGTAAAAGGGGTCGTGATGGATTACGATCGCGATCTTGATGGCAAGGCATCTATATCCCTCTAGTCCCGTCGAAGAATCTGCTTGGCAGGAAGCTGACAAGGGCTCTACCACTGCATCCCATCTGGGGGAACCCTAACATCTGCTGCAAGGGAAACCAAAGACAACAAAGAAGTGGCTGCGACAGTCAAACAGAGAAGTTATCGTCTGCTACCGGTACCCGCAATAAGTTCCCTGGATATATAAGTCCGACCGATTTGCGGAGAAGACAGAGAGATGCAGCAGCCTACAGAAATGCTGGGAAGCAGCTCACCAACTATTCAAAATGAATTTGCCGAGATTAAATTCGTTATAAAAGAAGAATTCTTTATAGAAGATACACGCTGCGGTCGGGGAGAGAAATGGAACAACTTGTTGTGCCAACATCCCTCCGATTTCGTAATGCAAATGGCTCATGAACGAATTCTTGCGGGACGCCAAGGAATAACGCACAGTAGACCGTGTCCTCGAGGAGTCTATTGGCCAGGGGTACAGTCCGACATCACACGATTTGTGAAATCTTGCTACACATGCCAGAGGACTTTCCCCAACACGGTCGTCGAGTACCGCTGGGAAAACGCCCCTCATTGATACTCCGTTTAAGAGAGTTGCCATTGACATTGTGGGCCCGATATCCCCCAGGTCAGAAAAAGGAAACAGATACGTTCTGACAATGGTTGACACGGCAACCCGGTATCCTGATGCGGTGGCACTGCCTAGCACATTGAAACGGAAAGAATCGCCGAAGCACTACTGGAGATGTTTTCGCGAGTGGGGTCCCTCAGGAATATTCAGCGACAGAGGTGCTTCCTTTTCGTCCCACCTGATGCGCGAGCTAAGCCGGCTTCTTTCCTTCACGCAGTTGCCAACACACCGTAACATCCCATGGCAAATGGCCTTGTCGAGAGGTTCAATGGCACGCTAAAACAAATGATAAATGGGTGTCAGGAGTGCCCGAAAAGTTGGGACCGGTACTTAGCCCCTTTACTTTTTGCCTATACAGAAGTTCCTCAGTCGAGCTTGGGGTTCGCACCCTTTGACGTACTGTATGGCCGTTACGCCAGAGGTCCATGGCAATATTGAAAGAATTATGGGCCGGCGATGATATCGATGCTGACACCAAGACTTCATATGGCTATGTAGTTGACTTACGAAGACGGAAGAAGACACTTGCCGCCTAGCCAAGGAGGAACTTCAAAAAGCCAAACTTGTCCAGAAGAAGCACTACAAGAAACTAACCGCGTCATCTAGCTATGGGAGACAAGGTGCTGCTGCTCCTCCTCTCGGACAACAATTTATTCTGACGTGGAAAGGCCCTTCACCGTACTGGAGAGGAGGAATGACGTAGATTACGTTATTGACCTGGGAACAAGAACATCTCTGTTCCATATAAATCTTCTCAAAAGTATGAAGAACGGCCATCCATACAACCATCAACGCAGGAAGCGGCAGCTGCTTGTCAGACTGACGACACCGAACATGACGAGCTGCCATGCGCCCCTTTTCAGCAAAAAGATCGGCTACCGATGTCAACATATCGGAATCGCTCTCTACTAATCAGCGCACGCAGGTCGCCCTCATACTGAATACGTACTAAGGTATTCACCGACGTTCCAGGAAGAGCACACCTTACCCAGTGCAAGCTGAACGTTCCACGGATACGGCCGTATCCATTACCGTTTGCTACGGAAGCTGTTCAAAAGGAAATTAGAGACATGCTGAGCAAGGCATATAGAACCATCTGAGTCCCCCTACCAGTCGCCGATAGTAGTTGTCAAGAAAAATGACGGCACAATACGTCTCTGCATTGATTTCAGACAACTCAACAAGATTCTAGTGAACGACATGAGCCTATACTCGGGTTGATGTTATCTCTGGACAACTGGGGCAGGCGTGATATTTTTCCAAGTTCGACTGTGCTAAAGGGTAATGGCAGGTGCCGATGAATGAAGAGTCGAAAGCAATGACAGCGCTTTCTTCGGCATCCGGCCTTTATCAGTTTCGCTTCATGCCGTTTGGCATTAAAACCGCCCCAGCTGTTTTCAACCGCCTTATGAGGAAAGTGGTAGCAGATATACCACATATTTACTTCTACTTCGACGATGTGCTCATTGCGACTGAAACTTGGACTGAACACGTAGCTACCATTGAAGCCTTTCTCGACGAGTCAGAGAATCTGGGTTGACAATTCGGCCAACGAAAAATGAGATTGGTCAACGGTAATAACATTCCTGGCCATCACATTGAAAATGGCATGATCAAACCACAGGTCGAAACGCTTGACAATACAGGCAGCTAAGCGTCCCCAGACTAAAAAGAAGTGCGCTCTTTTCTTGGACTTACGGGTATTACAGAGATTTTGTCCACAATTACTCCGAGATAGCCGGACCACTCACGAACTGACAAAAAAAAGAGGCCCCAATAAAGTAATTTGGGGAGAGCGGGAACAGCAGGCCTTCGATGCACTCAAACCATGCTGTCTACGCAACCTGTCTTGAGAGCACCCGACTTTTCCAAGCCGCTTGTACTTCGCACCGACGCATCATCGACAAGCGTAGGCCATACTTATGCAGCGTCATGGAAGTAGCTACACCCAGTGTCGTATGCAAGCCGCCGACTTCAGCCGAGAGAAGTTGCTTTTCGACAATTGAGCGAGAAGCCCTGGCACTTACGAGGGCCGTCCAAAATTTCACATTTACTTGTTTGGACGCACGTTCATATTACAAAGCGACCATAACCTCTCGGTTACATCAAGTCGGCCAAGTACATCAACACCGTGTTCTACGTTGGAGCCTTATACTTATGAGTATAACTTCTCTGTTGAATATATAAAAGGCAGCGAGAACGTAGGAGCGGACTATATGAGTCGCTTGCCAAGTTCTGAACACCGTACTACTCGACTTGATGCTTTAAAACTGTTCGGTCTTGTAGATGGAATTTGCTTTTATGACTCTTTACTTAGACCTGAGAGTAAACTTTTGACCAGTGCAATGATAATTCCCACAAGTGCCGAGTGTGCGGTACTCGGAACGCTCGTTACAGTTTTTGTTTACTCATGCGTGGAGTGTGCGGTGCTCGGAAGTGGGGTGCAGTGCTCGGAAGTGTGGTGCAGTACTTTGAAGTGTAGTACAGTGCTGGGCTGCGAGTGCGTGCGTGCTACGATGCCCCAAGTTTTGAAAGCAACAGCGCAAGTGCTTCAGGGAGGAGAACTTTCTTAGGCGGGGGTAAATGTGAAGAGCCACGTAAAGGCGACCCAGCGAGAGCAGACGACGGAGCGGCCGATCGCTGGAAGCCGGAGGAAGAAGAAAACTCGTGCTTCAAAAGCGAAGAAAGGGCTCGCGCAGGCTAGTCACTGGTGGAACACGGTCGGAACAGGCCGGAGGTCGACCGAACACGCATCGACGAGCGGGTTTCGCAAACAAGGTTTCTTCTTCGGGACAGCGAGCGCCTCACGTTCTTCACCTCGCCAGATTTGTCCGTGGCCTCCTGTGTCGGGGAACCCACATCTACGCACGTGGTTCATCCTGCCGGGCGTCGTCAGGACAGCGAGCGTCGCGGGATCTTCGCCTGGCGCTGAAGAGACGCGGGGAGCTTCCGACAATGACGGCTACCGTCGGCCGAGTGGTTGGTCGCCCACTCGCCCCATGACCCTTGCTGCTGCGACTTCGCTACCACGCCCGACCACGCACGACTACGTCACCGCCGGGACTAGCAGCCCACTACTTCCCGGACTCTATAGCACCGCCACGTGGGACGATCAACTGCAGTTGTACGTTCTCGCCTTATGTATTTTAGTGTGTGTGTGTGTGTGTGTGTGTGTGGTGTTGTGTGTGTGTGTGTTGTGTTTGTGTGTGTGTGTGTGTGTGTGTGTGTGTGTTGTGTGTGTGTGGTGTGGTGTGTGTGTGTGTGTGTGGTGTGTGTGTGTGTTTGTGTTGTGTGTGTGTGTGTGCGTCCGAATATAATTGTCGTTTGATTTTTACAATCACCCACCGTCTCCTCCATCTGCAACACGTCACACGCTCTGCGGCGTGACGATCCTAAAATACATCACAATTAGGCGGCCCCTCGCATCACACCGACAGTCTGCCGAGAGCGAGTTGTGTGCATTAAAATCGCCTGTCAAGATAAACGGCTCTGGGAGCTGACTAATTAGGCCTTCAAATCTCTTGTGTGCATTTGATCAGGAGGGATATATAGAGAGCAGATAGTTGTGATCTTATTAAGCAAGATGGCGCGAATGGCCACTGCCTCTAGAGAAGTTTGAAGTTGTAACTTCTGGCTTGCAACTGACTTTAATGCGATAATAGCTACCCCACCTGACGAGGCAAGGCTGTCAGTGCGGTCCTTACGAAAAATGACATGTTGATTTAAAAAGCTTGTGTCTTCAGGCTTGAGATGTGTCTCCTGTATAAAGAGTACTTTAGGATTAAACTTGCTTATTAGTTCTCTAACGTCATGTAGGTTGTGTAGAAGGCCTGTAGAATTCCACTGCAGTATCTGTGTAGCCATTATGAGCTAGAGGGGAGAGTACTCTGTATACCAGGATTTATCTTATGTAAGACTTTCTTTGGAGGAGCTGTTATGCGTTGTTTGGTTGTTGCGGCACGCTCAAGGGAGCGGTACCGCTCCTTCGACACCTAAGGCGCGAGGTGACTGGTGTTGTATCCATCGCCTCCTGGAGGAACTCGATGAGCGCATTATGCGCGCAGACTGTTGTGGTTTAGGCCTCGACTCGCGAGAGGAGGCCGTTGAGGCCACCGAGCCGGTAGGGTGTTGGCCCTTTGTTGGTGGCAGAGCGGCAGCTGCTGCATCCGCTGGGGGCTGGGGGCTTAGCCGCTGCAAGCCTGCGTGAGGTCTGAGCGGGAGCCACTGTCCGTTGTGACACTGCCCCTCGCGTGTCACATCGGCGTATGTAGTGTAGTGAACTATTGAGAACCGTTTCCGTGCTTCCTTGAACGATACATTTCTTTGACTTTGAACGTTATTATGTCCTTTTCCTTTTTCCATGCAGGGCATGATCGAGAGTAAGAAGGGTGCTCCGATCGCAGTTCCAACAGTGAGGGGTGTTGTTGCAGTCGTCAGAGAAGTGATCGCGCTCAGCACACTTTCCACACGTTGGCCGTCCTCGGCAGCTGAGAGATCCGTGGCCATATCCCTGGCACCGGAAACACCGTCTCGGATTAGGTATGTATGCCCTGACACGGATTTTCATGTACCCTGTTTCAATGTGCTCTGGCAGCTTGCTTGAGTCAAATGTGAGGATCAGATGCTTGGTTGGTATTCTCTGTCATCTCTACGTATCTTGATCCTTTAATATCAATCACATTTTGTTCTTTCCATCCGTCCAACAGTCCTGCCTCACTCAGTGTAATTAAGTCGTCATCTGTCACTACACCACGGATCGTATTCATTGATTTGTGTGCAGTCACAGTTATAGGAATGTCTCCGAATCTCTCAAGGCTGGGGAGTTTCACATATTGAGCTTTGCAAGAAATCTCGAGAAGTAGATCTGCACTTGACATTTTAGTGATCCTATATCCTGGTCCTAGCTTTGTTCAAGGTATTTAGCTACAAGAAAAGGTGAAATACCTCTCGCTGGCATGTCGGTTTGCTCACTGTGGATCACGTGATACCGAGGAAAGTTGTCTTTGTGGTTCGTCAGGAAACTTGCTGTCACTTCGGTGCGCCCTCTTTTGAGAGGGCGATCAGAAAGTGGGGGGAAAGGAGTACCCATTAAATGCTTCATTATTCAGCAGCTATGGTAGCCACCCACCATCGAGCCAACAAGGGGACGCTACACGGCTTGGTCAACACATGCAGACGCCAGCTATACATAGCTGCATAATCCAATATAATATATCCAAGGCTGGATAGTACACAAGGTTAACCCGGGCCGCCTAAGAAAACTGGGAAGTAACTGAAAAGAATAGGAGACAGGACAGCGAGGAGGAAAGAGCATAGGAAAGTGAAAAATGAGAGAATGGGATAGGAAATGCGACCCCGATTCCCCTGGGTGGGTCAGCCCAAGGGTGCCGTCTACGTGAAGCTGGGGCCAAAGAGGTGTGTTGCGTCTGCCGGGGGCCTTAAAGGTCCAACCCCCAGGATCCCCTTTTCTCCGGACACGGCAAAGCCACGCACGGCTAGGCGTTGGGGGGTCGAAACCCTCCCCCCCCCCGTTAGCTCCGGTCCGTGGTGTCGCTACGCACCAAACGCCTGCTTCCACGACGCCCCTGCGGGGAAGTTGCAATAACGCAGGTGTGATTTGAAGAGCGCAATAAATACCAATAGTGCCATCAATTCAGTTTATGAATAAAGAAGGACTCTGCCTTGCTTTTAAAGCCTGGAACGAGGCTTTCGGCAAGGTTAGTCAGCAGCGTTACTAAAAAAAACCGGCAAGCTTCAGACGTGCTACTTGCGAAAGAAGACTTGCTTCAACTTGGTCGTCACAAGATTTCTCAAGCACCGACTTCACGCAAGCTTTGCAATGCCGCGTTTTACAATCTTCGAGTGCGCAGAGGAAAAGAGAGTTTATTTGGGACTTGGGTTGCACAACCCCAACATACATGGCTATTTGAGAACGAGAGCTCCAAGTGTGAGAAGCGTAGTTTTTGTTGTCTGAAGGATGCTCAGTGGTCATTCAAAAGAACTTAGTTCGTTGAGTAACACGTCGAAAATTGTAGCAGCAGCAGGCTGCGCGTCAGGATGGTTAGTGGCGTAAAATATTAAAAAAAACATGGATGATCCCTCCCATAGAAATCGGTACAAGCTTACTGAAAACCAAAAAGACGCGTACCATCAAGGAAAAAAGTAAGATGGTACGCGTCTTTTGGTTTTTCAGTAAGCATGTACCAACTAGCCCAACAAAAGTTCTATATCGGTACAAGACGATAGTGAAACATGTCTTCACAGAGGTAGTAGAGCGTTATTGTGCATTGTTTTGCCGCAAGGGCAACGAATCAATGCGATAGCAAGAAATTGCTATCATTGTGAAGGGGCGAAGCACGCCCTGCATGCTTCGCCCCTTCACGGGTTTCACGTTAGTGGAGCGGAAACACCCTTCCCTATATGCTGCGCTCCTCCACAAATTTTTTTGCATCATGAAGCTTTCTTTAGGATCACCGTCTCTTATCATTGAGACACCGTTCTCGCTTTTTCTTGCAAAGTTACATAGGCAATTCTACATTGGAACTTTCAGGCCCTTGTCGATCGATGCACTTTACAAGGGGACTGTCTGTTATTCGCGCGTTGTTTGTTTTCATGCAAAGTTATCAAGTCTCTAATGCCGAAATCAATGAATATTGTACAGTCACAGAAATGGACGAGTCGTGTTTCTGACAATTCCCTTAATTATAGATGGCCTTGCTACAGCTGTAGGCGCCGCTTAAGGAACTTGCGATCTGAATCCGCAGTCTGTGAAAAATTATGAGCTCCCCGGGCTTTGTTGCTGAGCGCGTGGAAAGCAGGGGACGCGTTTAAAAATCACCTCTAAAGCGGGGACGCTGTAATAACTATGTCACGCGACACAGCCGTGTCCTTTAAGAGTGATGTAGTCCGCGCATCGTGCTGCTTCTGTGACACTAATAAAGTTATTTGCTTGATTTAGCTCTTTTCCCGAAGAAGACAAGTAAACCACTTATTTCCATAAATCATACAATGCGCAAATTTAGGTTGCGTTCAAAAATCTGCACATCACGTTTAGCCATTTCCGCAGTTCATGGACTGACCATGTTTGTTTTACCCGAAACTACTTGGCCGCCCACGTCCATAGCGCCTTGCACTCTTGCAGTGAATTTTCTGTGAAAGGTCATAAACTCTCACAAACTAAGGCGGAAGTAACGGCGGAAGTAATGAACACTGCTTGAGCACCGAAATTTGCTGTGAACAGTTTCACACATTTTAAAATGTATGATGCCCCTATCGAAAAGACGAAAAAAAAAACCTTTCCCGCCAGGATCATTCGGAAACTAGTAAATATTTAAGCCAAATAAAATGCTAGAACAAACATTTAATGAATGCGGACAGACAGTGGAGATGAACACTCATGGAAACAATAGCTTTCTTAATTAGGGTAAATTATTCTACTTGAACGTATATGTCTGTTCTATAGAATCTCTTCCACATATAATTTGACATACCCAGAGCGCTCAACTTCACTGTAGTGGCGCAGAACGCAATGAAACCACACACTAAGATGCCACGTAATCGCCGCTTAAAGGAAAGTGTCATGTGTGAAATGTCCCGAACTAGGCTTCATATGTTCGCAAATTATGAGCGAAGTCTGAAACAGCATTGTTGCAGATGTAGCTCATTTCGCGTACACTCCGCTGTTATAGAGATATGCTGTTACAGCATTGTCTGTAACAGCAGTGTTGTGTACTTTGACATTTTGAAGAAATAACAGAAGCTTGACTAACTTATCGTAAAAGATTTCTTCGTATTTTGGACAAAGTGTGGTTTACGACCCTGATGTTCCCACTGACACATTTAGAGAAAACACTTACTACAACGGATGTAACTGCGCGGTAGTAAACATGGACGACAAGAAGATACAAGGACAAGCACAGACTATCAACTGAAGGTTTATCAAACTGAAGGTCGTCCGTGTTTACTACCGCGCGTTACATACGTCGATGATGAATCACCAACTCGACCAATCGTCCCCTTGATTGCTTACTACAAGTAGAACTAGATGTAGAAAATTAAAAATTTTAAAATGGAAATACCGTAAAAACCCGCGTATAGCCCGGGGTTTTTTTCTAGTTTTAGGGTGCGAAATTTCGGCCTCGTACTATATGAGGGTCCCAAGAATTTTCGGCCCAAATTCAGTTTCGGTTTCGGCATAGCGCGGTGCTATCATCATCATCAGGTGTCTGCGCGCTTCTGCGCTAGGTAGTGTTAGCGGCGTTAGTTTACGGACCCCCGCGTGCAGCAGTGGTTGGTCAGTCGGTCAGTGGCCTTTGCTTCTACTGGTGCCCATAACGACGGCCTCGATTTTGCTCCTGTGATTTTACGCCATGTCAGGACCGCGCAGGCAGTACTCTGCTGCTTTTAAAAGAAAAGTTATCGCGGCTGCCGAAACCATCGGCAACTGTGCCGCGGAGCGGCAGTTCGGAGTCAACAAGCGGAGTATTCGCGGTTGGCGGAAGCAGACGAAGGAAGCCCCTTTGCATGCAGCGGCCAGCGAAAAAGTTTCCGCGGACCAAAAAATGGGCATTTCCTGACGTGGAACGAGAACTCACAGACTTTGTGCGGGAGCAGCGAGCTGCACATCTCGCTGTCAACATCGAGCTGCTACAAGCGAAGGCAGGGGATCGCTCGAGACAAAGGCATTCAGCCGGAGGATTTCAAAGAGAGCAAGCATTGGGTGTCTCGCTTCATGCGCCGCGCTGGGTTCTCCATACGTCGGCGTACGTCGATCTCCAGAAGCTACCAGAGAGCTACGAAGAGCACCTTGTGGCTTTTCAAAGGACATAATTGCGTTGCGAAGGCAGTCCCCTTTCAGCTGGGCCAGATCGGCAACGCGGATCAAACGACGGTCTACCTGATATGCCCTCGGCGCTGACGGTGCATCAGAAAGGCTCCGGCAAGTTACGTGCGGTCGACTGGGAATGAAAAAAACGCGGGTAACTGTAATGTTATCTGCACGGCCGACGGTCGCAAGCTGCCACCCTACGTGTGGTTCAAACGAAGACGCTGCCAAGGGGAGTTCCCGAAAAATGTCGTCGTCCGCTGCCAAGACAAGGGTGGATGGACGAATCGCTAGTCCTTGACTGGTAAAGTCCGTGTGGTGTCGACGGCCCGGAGCACTGCTGGGGCTCCCTTCGATGCTTGCTCGACGCGTTTTCGGTGTCACCTGGCCGACTCCGTAAAGCGACTGCTGCGCGACTCCCGCACCGAGCTCGTCGTCATCCCGGAGGGATGACACCACAGCTGCAGCCGCATGATGTGTGCCTTAATAAGCCCTTTAAGGACCATGTCAAGCGCCTGTACGTGGAGTGGATGAGGTCCGGCACCAGAAGTGACCCCTGCCGGACGGCTGAAACGGGCCTCGCCAGCGATGCTCTCGGTGATAGTCGAGGCTTGGGCCTGCATTCCAGAGGCGCTCGTTTGCCGCGCCTTCAAAAGTGCTCCATCTCGAACCGCTTGATGGCACTGAGATGATGTGTTGTGGGAGAACATTTCCGAAAAGGGAGCTTCGGAAAGAGGCGTCTGACGACGACGATGAATGAAATGTCACTAATGCATTTTTTTTTTTCCATTTTTTCGGACTATATTCGGGTGAAACTTTTTTTCCACGTTTGCTATCCCCGAATTACACCCCGGACTATATGCGAGTCCGAGCTATATGCGGGTTTTTACGGTAGATGGCATTTTTGATTCGTAGCTAAAATATTGCACCATCTTTGTATTAAAAAGGTTGCCAGCGCGAATTAAATGTGCGAACTCGAGGCCATTTTCAGAGATGAAGCTGCGTACTAGTTCTCGTCTTGATTTTGAGCTGGAACCGATGATTATTGCTATTCAGTTAAAAAAAATTCATCGACCATCCCTAGATGATATCAGATATCACGTACCTAGGAATGGGGGAATACAATTATGAAACACGCAATAAAAAAAATCACAGCATATCCACGTAGTGAATGATGATGATGGGCGAACTGCGGGTTCATCGGTAACCGTGAATCTTCCGTGAATTCTGCCCAGTACATCATCACCGACGTGAGATCGGGCGCGTTTATACTAAAGGTTCGATGAGTTATGACGACTTGCAGCGCACTTTAAGTTTTTACATGTACGCTGTGAATTTTCATTGTTTAGAAAACCATTGCTTAGAAAACATCTGGCGTCTTTCGTTGAGCATCTGGCGTCTTTTTTTCGTTTTGCTTTAGAAACATCTGGCGTTTCTTTCGTTTTGCTTTTACAAACATCTGGCGTCTTTCGTTGGTTTTATTTCATCATCAACGGCGTTTTGAACAAAATTTTTATTGTTTAATCACGCACAGGAGAAATCTCACCAGCACTACCTTGGAGCAAAGAATGGCTGCTAATGGGAATGAGAGACAGAAGAAGTCGGCTTTTTAGCTACGCTGCGGAATTTTTATTGTTCAACAACGCACAGGAAAAATCTCCCACCGGCACCACCTTGCAGTCAGCGCATAGACGGTTACATACTACGCTACGAGGACGAACGGGTGCCGCTATAAGGAGCTTCGCCCCTAAAAGCACTTCCGGAGGGCTAAGAGCATAGAAATGGAGATTTCTTCTTGTAAGTTATTGTTCATCTGTGCATTATGATTGCCTGTAAAGGCCCATAAGGGTCGCATATGAACGATGATGACGAATTACGCCACTAGACAAACGGACGGCCCTTTAAAGTTACCTTAATGGCTAATTCGGGTTTCAGAATGCGGGCCGCAGATGCATGGTGCGCATACCATTTCGCTTCTAGTTAGCGTTTTCTATGAGGTCTAGTTGATGGGCGTAGAAGCCGAAGGAAACATTTGGCGAATATAACCTTGTATGTTACTAGAATTGTATATTCTTCTTGGTGATAAACGAAACGATTGTATTGTACTGCCTGGATATAGCAGGCGAGGAGTCAGAAATCTTTCAACAATTAGAGGAAAGGAGAAAGCAATGCACCCTCCTAGTATCTTAATACAGAAAGCAAGACAGCCACCCTCGACAGTGAACCGAAAATTGCATTAGAGGCTAAGGTCTACTGAGAACGCTTAAATATAAATCTGGCATCGCAATGTTTTCTGAACCTGTTCTTGTTGACAAATGTATTTGCACTTTCTTGGGTAATAATATTTGCTTGAACTGCTGGGTAACGTTGTCTGTTCGTCAGCTGTGTTTGAATAAAGGATTCTTCTGTAGCTAAGCAGTGATATTCACCGCAAATGGAAATTAGCGTCATTGGGCGCTTTAATGGCTACAGTCCTTCTAATGCTACCTGCATTTGGACAGTACCTCTTAGGGTGTAATGAGGTGGGTGTAATAAGGTTCTGCGCCTTAAATTTTATCTCGTTTCAAAATTATGTTAGAGAAATGAAATAAATGCACTATTTGACGCCATTCGTCAAATGGAGTTCAAGAACAAAAAAATTCGGCAGATCCCACGCACAGTGGGAATCGATGTAATGCGAAGCAGCCAGCAAATAAGAGCTGCATTCATCGCCTTGTTTTTCTTTGAGCCAAATGAAATCATTCATGCCGTGGCATCTAGTCCACCATATATCGCATGTTTGCCATGCACGCATGCATGCACAATCTAGTGTACACCATGCCAATGAAACGCATATTCTGGTATATAAATGCATGACCTGTCGTTCATGTTCATCACGCCCTCGTGTCATGCCATACCAATTCTGGTATATCACGTTAACAAAATGGCCGGAAGCGCACCATGACAGTGGCATGTAAATCATACCGCACATGACATGCATAACATGATTCGCATGTATTTATGTTCATAATACAGTCTCATCGCGCAATACCAGTTTTGGTGTATATCAAGCTATCGAAACGGCCGCGAATGCACCATGAACGTGGCATGTAAGTCATGACATACATGGCATGCATGTCATAGTTTTCATGTTATCACCTCTTATTCATGTTCTTCATACAGTCACATCGCGCAATACCAATTTTGGTGCATATCAATCTAGCGAAACGGCCACGAGTGCGCCATGAGCATGGCATGTAAATCATGTCGTACATTTCATGCATGTCATGATTATCATGTAACCACCTTTCATTTATGTTCGTCATACAGTGGCGTCGCGCAATACCAATTTTGGTGTATACCAAGCTAGCGAAACGGCCGGGAATGCACAATGAGCGCGGCATGTAAATCATGACATACATAACCTGCATGTCATGATTTCCATGTTACCACCTCTCATTTACGTTTGTCATGCAGTCGCGTCGCGCAATACCAATTATGGTGTATGTCAAGCAAGCGAAACGGCACGAGTGCGTCATGAGCATGACATGTTAATCACGTCGTGCATGTCATGCATGTCATGATTTTCATGTTACCACGTCTCATTTACCTTCGTCATGCAGTCGCTTCGAGCAATACCAATTTTGGTGTACATCGAGCTAGCGAAGCGGCCGCGAATGCATCATGAGCGTGGTAATTAAGTCATGACATACATGACATGCATGTCATGGTTTTCATCTTACCAACTGTCATTCATGTTCTTCATACATTCACATCGCGCAATGACAATTTTGGTGTATATCAATCTATTGAACACTGCCGCTAGCGCGTCATGAGCGTGGCATGTAAAATCAGGTCGTACATGACTTGCATGTCATGATTTTCATGCTACCACGTCTCACTTACGTTCGTCATACTGTCGTGTCGCGTAACACCAATTTTGATGTATATCACGCAAGCGAAACGGACGCGAATGCACCATGAGCGTGGCATGTAATCATGACATACATGTCATGGTTTCATGCTACCACCTGTTATTCATGTTCTTCATGAAGTCACACCGCACAGCACCAATTTTGGTGTATATCAATCTAGCGAAACGGCCGCGAGTGCGCCATGAGCGTGGCATGTAAATCATGTCATACATGACATGCATATCATGAATTTTCAGGTTACCACGTGTCAGTTATGTTCGTCATACAGAAATGTCTCGTCATACCAGTTTTCGTATGTATCCCTTCATTTAAAACGGCCGCGAGCGCCCCGAGACCATGTCATGTAAATCATGCTGCACATGACATGCACGTCATGATTTGCATGTTTAGGACCTGTCATTATGTTCGTCATCAACTCTTGTCACGCCCGTACCAATTTTGCTATATATGAAATTACAGAACGGCCGCAAGAGCCCAAAGGGCCGTGGAATGTAAATCATGCTGTTCATGACATGCGTGTCATGATTTTCATGATATGACCTGTCATGTATGTTCGTGATAAGGCCATGTTATGACACACACAATTTTGGTACACATCCGATTAACGGAACGGCCAGGGAGCCCAAAGGCCGTGGAATGTAAATTAGCTGTTCATTGACACGCGTGTCATGATTTTCATGATATGACCTGTCATTTATGTTCGTAATAAGGCCATGTTATGACACGCCAATTTTGGTATACATCGCATTAAGAAACGGCCAGGAGAGCACAAAGTCGTAGGCGGCAGATAGATAGATAGATAGATAGATAGATAGATAGATAGATAGATAGATAGATAGATAGATAGATAGATAGATAGATAGATAGATAGATAGATTAGATAGATAGATAGATAGATATAGATAGATAGATAGATAATAGATAGATAGATAGATAGATACGCTCAAAGTCGCAGAAGTTCGCTAAGAAATGCTTCGCATTTAAAACTCCCATTTCAATTCCTCTAGCATTTTTTCGCTTTATTTTTTTCCGAAGCTTTCGATGCCTTCAGTGCTGGCGAGCATGTATGCAGCTGTGCGGGGGAAAGAATTAAAAAGTAGGAAAGAATTAAAGAAAGCAACTGAAAGGAAAAGCCTGAGAACCCTCAATGTGACCGATCGGCACCGCAGGTACACTCACTGTACCCTGTGTATTGGCGGCGAAATCGAGCAGAGTCGGCACCTAGCGGCAAGCGGACGAAATCCCGCGGTGTGGACGGCTCCTTGCGTCGTCTGCTAGCCACACCGTGTTCGCATGTGTGCGTACGTCATGCGCATCCTCATATTACAGCTTATTCCGTTGTACTAGCACAGTATCAAATGCCTGTACGTATGCCTACACATATACATAAGCATTTCGCCTTAGGAGTCTTATATGAACTCTAGTAAGTGAGTACACGCCCGTGTCGGTATGGCGCTTGCTCCAACCATCGTACCGTCCATTCGCCAAAATCGGTTCAATGTGGGTAAAGCTTTCTCGTTCAAGCACATCACATGATTCATTTGGCGTCGTCCTAAACAAAAAAAAAAGTACTAAATGTCGAGGTGTGAATGCAGAATATTAGTGACAACATCTCGTGACTGTTGGCAATTTGGAAATCCTTGTGATACCGCAAAGCATGAACAAGCGTCTGCAGAGAATGGTAAGCGATAAAAAAGAGACCTGAAGCCAGCGCATTTCTACGGCTATACGCGTATTCATGCAAACGGAAAAGCAGAGCGCACAAGTTTCTACATCATGTAATTACGCATTAATACAGGTTCTATTTCTTTGTAGCCGCTAGAGCAAGAAGTAAATACTTCAAATGCCTCAGTCGCACAGCACAGTTTTATATTGTGGTATAGGCAAAACGCAATTTAAAGACGTGCAAATATATAAAGAAAAATCGTCGAGCACAGGGCAAAAGACGAATGTGACTGAAGGCCAGTAACCCATTGATTGGCAGATTGCACTTATCTCACAATTAATAGTTACGTTAAGACGGTTGCGTGCACTTATGTGACATTGGAGGGCACATACATCACCAGTACGCTGCAGTCAACGTGCTTTATTCGCCAACAATCGACTGAAACCGCATACGGCGAAGCGTCCGCTGCGTACATTTGTATAAGCGCCGCCGATCGCCTATCCACGCAAACGCGGGACGGTGCTGCCACCCTATAGCCCGATCTCACGGCGAATAACGAATAGGCTAGAGGTGGCATGCTTCAGCGCACTGAATAAAATCCCATGCACAGATAGCCTCAAGAAAAAAAATGGCCGCTTATCTGCGTGCTTCCCTGCAAATGTCGTCGAAAGGCGATAGTCGACTGCCGGCCGCACCGGGCTCCGGAAACTCCCAAGTTCCAGCGATCGCCGCAGAAGGCTAAAAATTCAACCGCGGCGAGTTCGAGCTTTAAACACACGGGAGTGGAGCTGCTTAAGTCTGCGTTAGAACCACATGGCGGCCGTTCGCGCTACTTCAGTTTTTATCAAAGGGCGCCCTCGTCCGGGCAAACATCAAATCAAAATATTCTTGAAATAACGGAGTTTAGTAGTTTGCATACTGCTACACATCAATAAAACAAATTGCTGTTTATACGAAGTGCCTTGTCTTCCCAGGTGCCGCGTCATCAATCTTTTGTAATAATTCTTGCTCATACTGACTTGTAGTTGTCAGCAGCCCATCGGTATCATTACATTCATTTCAATATATACGGCGGAAGAAGCGGCGCAATGGCATGTAACTGTTCGAGGTGCATTGGTATGGCTCTCGCGCTGTTTCGTTTCGCTGTAAATGTTTCGAGCCACTATCGGCCGGCACACTCGCTTTCGTTCTGTTCGTTTTGACTTGCTCAAATGCTTTCGCGAAGTTCGTTGAGCTGACTTCAGGGGAACGAAGGCCGTTGAAGCTTTCACCGGATTATACACTCGTTCAAGACCGACAATCTACGGACCCATGAGTAAAAACCCACTGCTTCAGTTTTCTTTTTACTAGTGGCTTTGTGTGGGTGTCACATAGAGGCGGCGCACTGCATTGTTAAATTTTTCAACATGCCATACTCTGTCGATGAGAAAACGTGCGTTTCTTGCGGCGTGGGTTCAAGTGAGAGCGAGTTGGTGAGTTTAACATTAACCAGGCCACTGCAATGAAAAAAGGCGACTGTGTCACTAACGCCTCGCGTATCTTTGTAACTAGCCCGTATATAAGTACAAAAGACATACGAGTTATAGTTTGCCGCAGTCGCATTTGAGAAGCCAGGTATAGACGTCTCATTTCTCCTGTTGTCAGTTTAGGTTATTTTTACCACACATTCAGTGCAACAAAGGCTTCTCAAGTATGAGTGTACTCAATTTAGTGTGATAAAGAAACCGTCACTGTAATCAGAAATGTGTTTTTTTCTGCCATGGCCTCCTGACCTGAGAAGGAAACAGCTGTGTGCAGTGGGCAAGGCACCTGTGACATGACACACATTGTAAACAAGTTACCGGATGATACAACATGCATTATAAGGTACGTTTACATTATGTATAACAAACTGATGTTCATTTGTTCTCTGTATTTTTATGTTTACTTTTGCCAAATTTATTATTCATTGATTATACTTCTCAATATCTGGTCACGTCATTACTTGTTTTTCTAGGGTTGCCAGGCGACGACAGGAAGACTACCCCCGAATGTCCACACTGCAAGCGCGGTGAAACATGTGAACGTCTGCTACAACAGGTCATCTTGAACCTTACGCTTGCAATGCTGTATTTGCGAATGGTTTATCAGGCATCTCATTGAGGGGTGCTCACAATCGTCCACAAGCATTAGCTGTCTACTGCGTCACGCAATCTACACCGCAATCGCATTGGAACTGCACACTAGCTCCGTGCATTAGTTACACTACGTGGCACTGCTGAGCTCAACGACGCGGGTTTTATTCCCAGCCACGGTGGTCACATTCCAATGGGGGCGAAAGTCAAGGACACTCGCGTCCTTATTTGTGTATGAAGTTCAGGAAATGAGGGAAGCTTGAAGAGACGAAGCATTTGGGAAGTGAAGTGCCGCTGGAGCAAATGTTTCTACAAGCAGTGTCGCCTTCTTCAAGACTACAACTGCGTTTATTTTAACTACAGGCAGTTAGAATCAATGTAACGTTGCCAACTACTGTATGACCCATAATCGTATCATTGTTTGCACGTGAATCATCAGAAAAATATAAATGAAAAGGTAAACATATTCCACAGAAATCTGTCTGGCTGGGTACGATTATGAGAACAGAAAGGCTCCCCAGCCGCGTTTAGTCATTATTTTTTTAATTAAAAAAAACTAAGAAACCGAACGGGTCTCAAAATGTAGGGTCAGTGTTTTTTTTTAATTTTAAAGTACATTACAAAATGAACGTCACTGCAGTGAGGGGAATTAACAGTCTTTCGACATTGTATCATATGAGACAGTTTACAAACTACGCTAAAAACTGTTTTGCCTTAATTAACTCTATTTAGATCAAAGAAGTTTACAAAGAGATAAGCCAGAGCTTTGCAAGGACGTGCTCAATTAAATTAGCCTTTGCACATATGTTCAATGCGCTCCTTCAAATTATTTACAGGTAATAAAGAAATTGTAAAAGTGACGAGCACTTCTTGCAGCACAGCTTCACCAAGCGTTGTCGTGATGAGTCAGATTGTGTTCATTGAATATGGTAGTGCTTTTTTTTTCATAATGCAGAAAAACATCCCAAATTTCTTTGAGGATACCTACTTCTGCTCTTTTATTAATTTAACATGTCGCAGTTATACAACCTAGCACTATGAAGTGAAAGTCTGTGAGCTACTGTCACGAATAAAGCCTAGGAAATCGAAGAGGTAATTTAAAACATACATGAACTTGACTTATCCACAGCCACACTACAATATCTTGATTATTTCAAGCTAATAATATATATTATTAATATTAATGCAATAATAACAATAACAAGTATGCAATATATACATGACCTTTATTTATCCAGTATTGACACAGGTTCACATCATGACCTACCAGTTGATTTCGTTAGTGCTGACTTGCAAGAGAGTGCTCAAGCTATATCGACATGTCTATGTGATACAGAGATTGTGATCGTGGCTGGGCAGTACCTATGGTATGGCTTCCCGGCCGAAAGTTTTGCCGAGAAATTCGTGCCTGCCCTGTAGACACAACTCAATATTCCTTATTTTAAGAGAGCGATTCGTTGGGCAAGTTGGTGATCCATAATGTTACTAACAGCGCAAAAAAGGACGAAGGACCAGGAAGAAACACAGACAGTTGTAAGTCAGCGCTTGTCTGTGTTTCTTCCTGGTCCTTCGTCCTTTTTTGCGCTGTTGTAACATTCCTTATTTGTAACGCATTCAAGGTGACATCGCAGAGCGAGAAATGCAGAACTGTACGTATCCGCGATCGTTTACGTAACAAATTTATCAAAACTACATTGCTCTCACTGCGCCAACTAACTGTCGGCGTAGAGCACGTTTCGTTTCCGACTCCACACCTTGCACTCACTTAAAGATCAACAGAGCCTGGCAAGCGCCGCACACCTAACGGCAGGATAAGACCCTTGTGCTAAACCTACGCTGTTAAACTCGGACGCCGCAACACAATGAGAGCAACGTTCTTTTAGCGATCTCATTGTTCAGTTATAGCACATATTTGTCAGCTTTGAGACTCATTACACACGAACGGGTTGAAAGCTTTCGACGTGTATCAGCGATTTGTTTTCCATGGACCTGACTGTGTATATTGCTTGTACCGGCTTGGGCACTCACAATAAATGCTGCAAACCTCACTTGATTGACGTTGTTTGGCCAGTCGAGTCCAGTTAGGTAACCTGGTGATAACTATTACACACGGGTGTCGCGATTTAGCAAAGACAAAGAACAAAATACCACAGGGAGCAAAAAGCGCAGTAGCGCGGTAGCGCAATCAGGGCGAAGCAGCAGCAAAATGCGTTTTTCTAATGGTGATGATAGTACTTGCAGCGCTATCTCGCCTCGCTCTATTGCAGTTCAGTACGCCACCGCTACCCTTATTTCCGCACTAAGTCAAAGGTACAGTTTCCGTTCTCTAATGTGGTATAGATGTTGTCTGGCCGTACTACATGAGTCCTCCTCCTCTCTGTTGAATCATCTGGCTCATAGCGTCGCATTTTCAGCGCAGCTCAAATAACACTAGCATTTTCAGCGAAGCCAAGGAAATACTACGGTCTTTAGAATTACGTATCTATGTAATTTCGAGTAAAGCAACACACCACTTAATACTTACGTATTGATGTTGCGCCTCGATTTGCGTAATATTTGCTTTTTCATCGACAATGTTCACAAGTATGAACGGCGCTACCAGTGCAAGATAGGTGGGTGTTCAGCAAGTAATTAAACTTTGGCCGGCTGGCTAAGTCGGGCGACAGACAGAGAGACAGACGCAAAGGAAGACAGACGAAAATTTCTGCGTTTAAGTTCCCCGAAGAAAAGATTATCGTCTTTACAATTGGCCGCGTGTCTGCGGGGTTGTTGTTTGTGGTTATGTGGAGGAAGATACGCTTATTTCTGCAGCCTAGTCGGGAGCACGGCGCAGCGTCTCGGGGGGGGGGGGGATGAAAGAGGATAGTGGTGTGTAGATGTTATTGTGTCTCGTTCGCCATGGCCGGAGCAGCAGGCACGACGGCAGTAAGGGAAGGGGCGGCAAGTTCCCGGCTCATCTGTAGGCGGCTATTCCCGTCTCGTCCAGGAACTCCACCAGGCTCCGGAGTGCTGCCAGGTGGAGACGCGACGGGAAGAGCAGGTGTTCTAGTGGGAGGCAGGTAGGCCCTGGCTCCGGTGGGCCGTAGTGACCCTCGAGCGTCCCTGTGCCAAGCCAGGACAGGCACAGAGGAGGTGCTCGTGGGTCTCAGGATTGCCGCAACGGCTGCAGCCTGGGGAGGCGCAGAGACCCTTCGCATGTCGGCGGGCAGCGGTCCACACACAGCCGGTCCGCAGGCGCAGCAGGGCAGACCGATCTCTCCTGGTGAGGCCCGTCTCTGGTAGCAGCTTTGGCCCTCGTCCACTGGCCACCCTTGAGTCTGGGTGGACCGTAACCAGGAGCTTCTTGAGACGGGCCTGCGTGTAGTCCCTGGCGACGGCCGGGTGATGGGGTGCCAGGCTGGTGTGCTGCCTTGGCAAGCGCGTCTGCCTCCTCGTTACCAGCTATGTCCCATGGGAGGGCAGCCAGTGGAACGAGACGGACGCACCAGATGCAGCAAGTGCACGGCACTTGGCCGCCAGGAGGCTTCCGTCAGTCCGGTGTCTTGATGGTTGGCCAGGCTCTGTAGTGCTGCCTTGCTGTCACAGACGACGGCGACAGGCTCTGATAGGATGTCCTCTTCCAGTAGTCAGCTGCCAGGTGGAGTCCGGCCAGCTCTGCTACCTTGAGCTCGCCGGGAAGGCAGCTTACACTGCCTGCTGCTGGTACGTGCAGGGACGACGCAAGCTGCCGCTGCAGTCCCATCTGGCATCACGGATCCATCCGTGAAAACCTGCAGCCGACCTTCTAGTTGCTCCTGGGAGCTTGCAGGAGGCTGCCTGCTGCAGTGCTGCTGCAGGAGTTCGTCGCTTCGTTGCCCCAGCCAGGTGGAGGTGCACCTCAGGGGGCCGGTGGTGTGGTGGCGGAAGGCACAACGGGGCTGGTGGATCCGGTACCATCTGTTGGCACAACGGGAGGAGGCCTCCCATCATGGATCCTGGCAGGCTGTGCGTAGGCGTTCCAGAAGGGCTGCACCGTCCGCGGCACCGTGGAGGCGGTCGATGTGCCCCAACGTACGCTGGAGCAGCGGGCTTCGCTGCAAGCGATAGTCTTCTGCCGGCCGTACTACATGAGTCCTCCTCCTCTATGTTGAACGCCGCATCTGGCTCATAGCGCCGCATTTGCAGCGCAGCCCAAAAAACCCTAGCATTTTCAGCGCAGCCTACACTAGGGTATTTATAATTGCGTATCTATGTATTTTCTAGTAAAGGAACACACCACCTAATACTTACGGACTGATGTTTGCCTCAGATATGCGTAACAATAATTTCTATCGACAGTGTTCACAAGTATGAAAGGCGCTACCATTTCAAGATGGCTGTGCGTTCAGCAAGTGGTTAAACTTTGGCCGGGTGGCTGAATCGGTGACAGACAGAAAAACCAGACTAACATTTCTGCGTTTGGGTTCCCCAAGGAAGACTATCGTCTTTAAATATATGCGACTCTTCAAGCGGCTGCCCTTAGCAAGCGCTCTATGCGTTCGAGAGGAAGCGCCATTAGACATGGCGACAGCAGCCAGCTAGATCGCGGAGCGACAGCGAGACGCGGTGCAACCCAAGTGAAATGGGAGAAAGCTTCTCGACGTATGCGCGCGCGAAGGAAAAAAAGATGGTTGATCCCACCTTCATGGAATCGTATAACACGAAAGTGAAAACGTGTCGTTACAAGTAGTTTATTGTTTATAGTGTGTGAAACTTTTTTAGCGCACACAAAAGACGAGGACACAGAAAGAAGGTAAAACGAGCGCTTGTGTGTCCTCGTCTTTTGTGTGCGCTAAAAAAGTTTCAAACATGAATTCATACCAACTCGCCGAACTATCAGTTTTAATGTTTATAGTGCATTGGTATATGAGAGCGTACATGTCTACTGTTGTTTGGCAGATATGGCATCGCTTGGTGTGAACGCATCCCAGTCACGTTGACGCCTAGTGGCACATCTCCGTACAGACGACAAACGCCCATGATCATGATTTAACCCTTGCGGTTGCTGAAGTTCTTAACACATACGTGGACACCGCATATGGTGAATCCCGCGCAAAGATGGCATTAGCAAGCACATAATAAACACTAGTGCTCGATATGCACTCCTTAAAAGCATCCTAAAGTGCGAAGAGAAAGGCTACGCGCGTCGTGTCTTCCCTCCAGTCTGGCCGTTACTTCTCACAGGGCGAGCGGGGAATGCGGTGCGACAGCCAGGCAAGCGTCGGAGAGCTATTTGTCGATACGGATGGATGCTATGAGCGAGGCTTACGCTAAAGCCGACACCTCATGGTGTGTTAAAGCGTTGACGAAATTAAACTTGTATTGCAAACACGCCGAATGGGACGGTCTTTGCAACGTCGCGTTTTTTTTTTTTTTTTTCGAGCCTGGTGGCACAGATGTTACCGCCCCGTTATAGAGGGGACGCTCATAGCATCCAACCATCCAAGAGCACTGTGAGAGGCAAGCGTTAAAGATAAAAGGCGCGTTCATGTCGCCTACGTAATGTGTTTGGCGGTAGCTCAGTGAGCTAAATGCCAGCCAGCCATCGTCAAGGACGGAGAGGCATTGGTTCGATGCCCGTCAACGGAACGTTTTTCTTTATTTGCCATCTGATGGCTTTCATTTTGCTGACGTACTTTGTGACGGAAATACGTCATCATGAAACTATTGTGGACCCCTGCATAAACACTTTCGTGTTAAAAAAAAAGGAAAGGAACGTGAGGAGAGGATCGCTGAAGCATCGTTGAAGTTCCGAATTGCCCGCGGCGGCTTTATGCCGAAGCGAAGCAGTCATGGAATTCGCCATATCGAACATTGGCCTTGTAAACGCCATTTGTCAGCTGCTCAGCTGTGTCGGCCGTGTGTGTGCGCGTTTTTCGCCTGCAGCCTCACTGTCATCGACATATTTGCACAGCGCTACGAGAACGAGGACGTATGAAAGGACACAACACAGGCGCTGACTTCAACTGAATTTTATTAGCGAAAACGCTAGAAATATATACAGCCGATAACACCAGCACACATCAGCACAAATGCACAAACCTATTGCGTCAAAGCCAGATACGCGATTTCCTTTTTGCTTAGGGCACCTGATGGCACGCAACTAGCCCCTGCTGCCGTCCTCTGAAGCCTCACTGTGTTCTTGCCGCTGGATGTAAATGCGTGGTTTCAGACAGTGCAACATGCGGCACTCCGAGTGCGAAAATGTCCCACCGGAAGCCAGGCGACTCAAGCGAGCCTGCCGCTTTTTTTACCAAGCAGATGATGGGCAGCCTGCGTGCTCTGCACAGTCAGGAACAAAATGGTAAGTAATACTAATGTTCTCTCTCTCTCTCTTTGCGGGTCCTCATCATCGCTCATGCACCTGTAGATGCCGTTCTCCACAATTCGTCGTGTGAAAAGTGTAATGATAAGCAAAAAAAAAAAACGGCATGTCAAGCATGCGAAATGCCCGCGAGCGCAGCATGAGCGTGGCATGCAATTAATGCCGTACATGACACACGGTCATTATTTCCATGTTACCAACCTTCATTTATGTACGCCATACAGTCACGTCACGCTATACCATTTGGTGCGTATCAAGATAGCGAACCGGCCGAGAGCGCACCATGCATGAGTGTTGCGTGTAAGTCATGCCGTACATGACATGCATGTCATTGTTTTCATGTTGCTAGCTGTCATTTATGCTGGTCGTACAGTCACGTTGGCAATACCAGTTTTAGTGTATATCAAGCAGGCTAAAGGCCGCGAGCACCCTGAGACCAGGTTGTCTAAATCGTGCCATTGTGGCAAACGTATCATGATGCACGTTATAAACTGTCATTTATGTTCTTATACACACTTCTCACGCCCTACCAATTTCGGTAAATATCATGTGAACGAAACGACCGCAAGATAACTAAGGGAGTGGCATGTAATCATGCACACCCAATTTTGGGATACATCCCATTAACGAAACGATCATACGAGCAGAGTTGTCGGCGGATAGATAGATACGCTCAAAGTCGTAGAAGTTCGCTAAGAAATGCTTCGCATTTATTATTTACAAATACTGCTGTCTCAGTTATGAGACATAGCAGGAGTGGATACAGATGTTCAACACAATGCCAAAAATAGAATTTAACAAAATACATGATTTCGCAACTCTTTTTCAAATTTGGGCATCGATCTGCGCAGAGACCATCAAGCTCATTCCATAGATCCACGGTCCGCGGGAAAAAAGGAAAACCTAAAACAATCAAGACTAGCTCTAAAGGGCATAATATTTAGGGAATTGAATCGTCGCGTACGGCGTGCAGAAGCTGCAGCAAAAGAAATGGGTGCTTGAACACTCAAGCCGGTGTGAACTATCTTATGCAGGAGGATTTCGATCGCAAGTGCGCCGATGTTCGAGAGGCTACAGCGATAAAACATGCGCATACGAACTAGGCGAGAACCGCCGGTCATAGCGACGAAAAATAAACCTTATTTCTTTTTATTGCGATAGCAATTATATGGACAGTCCCTGATTTTTGCCATCGCCGTCGCCGCCGTCATGCTGCGTATATGTATAAATATGTATATATACATCAATATCCCAAAGAAAATAAATCAGAAAAGTGCTTCCGAAGCGCGGAATCGAACCAGCGACCTCTCAATTCGCAGCGCGGTGCGCTAAGCACTACTCCACAAAGCATACATCCCTCTGGCAGCTAACGGCGAGCGTTATATACACCCTTTACAGTTTGCAGTCCTCCGAGACGGAGGCGCTTATAAGCATTTGTTCATTACCAGCGAGATGGCGCTAGGAGCGCGCGGGCGCACCTAAAGGCGTCGGCCATCTCTCTCGCTTCTTATATTTGCGCAGCGAGAACCTTGCCCTTCCGCTGTCTGCTCGCGCGGGCGCTCGAACAAACTACCGCAGTGTTCATGATTCTCAGCAGATCGAGCTACGTGGTAGCTCTCACCGCGCGTCGCGTGCGTGTAGCTAAAAGCGTTTCAGATGTCGTGCACGTAACGTACGTGTACTTTTCTCGTTTGCGTATGAGAAGTCCTACGTACGTGAAATTAAAACTGTCTAGTAGCTGCCGGGTAGTGATGGACGCACGGTAGTCGCAGCGCGTCTATCACGGGCCGCTTGTCTTGCTATCGCATTCATTGCTTCGCCCTTGCGGCGAAACTGTGACTTTTTTTGAACAGATTCTAGCATAGCTATGTCATGTTTGTGGTGAGGTGACCAAACAACCAACGCATATTCGAGTATAGGCCTGACCAAGGTCTTGTACGCTGTCAATTTGCATTCTTTTGTCGAGTTGCTTAACGTACGTCGGAGCAGCGCCTCCTCTATTTCTGCGCCTGGGCGAAGGAGCGGAGAGCAATGGGAAGCGGCCGTCGGTGTTAGTGCGGCTTTTAGTCGCCACGCGCCGCCACCGAAGTAGAGCTGCGGTCGCACCGTCGCTCATGGAAACGCAGGTTTGCAGCTGTTACATTGTTGAGTTTCGGCTGTGTTCGCGCTGTTTGAAGTGTAATGAAAACGTTTGTAAACAGAAATGGTGAAGCTCTTGTCGCGCTTGGCACAGAATTTTTTGAAGGCATGTGTCTTTTGCGGCTGTTGCTGATCGAGCCGCTCGCGCATTGTCTGCTGAGCCGACATGAGCGCGGGAATGTGATGCGCGGAAAATTGTTCTTTCACCATTATATTCGCTTGTCTGCAAGTCGGTTTTTCAGTGTGAGAGTCGAGTTTTCAAAGCAGTGTTTGCCAGTAGATAATACTGAAAGCTTCGGCGCTTCAAGAGCCCCGATGCATGCTAACGTCTACTGGTGTAGCAGACTACACGCAAGCCTTGAGTACATGCGCTTACTAGCACGAAATGTCGCTAGACTGCTTCTAAGGAGGTCCGTAATCTCACGTTCCTTTCGTAAATCTTTTGACGGGTAATCTGTTGCCACTGAGAGGAAGCAACAGCTGGTGCCAAAAATGAGGAAGTATGTCGAGTGATTCCATCATTCAGATCTTAAAGCAATTTTATCGTGATAGTACGAAAAACAAGCAAAAACAGCTCCTTCATCCACGCGCTTCTTGCAACACTGCCCAATATTTGTGAACAGGCGGTGTTCAAGTCTAAGGTCGTCGTGTTGTCTTTTAACATGAGCTGTGAAAATGTACAGAGTAATTGTCCATTGTTTAACCGGCAGCACTTGCAGTGTTTATTGGCTCCGTTTCCTTAGGTTCGGGACCTAATGTCTGCGTTGCACACGGTGCGCGGTCGCGAGGCAGTGTTGCTACTGGTGCATGTTGGCTTGCATGATACTTGCCATGCTTCGTGCAGTCGTTACCTTGGGCTGCAAATGTGAGGGGTAGTCTGCAAAGATTGATGGTACTGCATCCTTCTTGAGCAGCCGTCTTTTTTCTTCTATGAAGTCCTCTGGTTGAAAATGGCGGCTACATACTCCTGTGTAGTTCGAAGTTGTATTAGGCGACCAATTATCCCGCCTAATCGCTGCAAGCCACGCTCCCGTACACCAGCGGCAGCTGGTATTTCATAGAACGAAAGCGCACCAGTGTTTTTCTTCCGCTCGATTTGCACAATGGTACGCAACAGTACGACATACCGAGCAGGCGGAGCACGTGGTTGCGGAATCATGAAGTATAAATAAAACACGATTACAATCAAATTCGAATACAATTTTCGCACCGGCATCACGGCCACACAGACTGCATGCGGCGTACGTACCTGGGAAGCCTGTGAGAAGTGCGAATTCAATGAAACTCGAATGTAAACAAACATTCGGGACCTTCGTATTACACGCGGCCGTTCAGCGCCAGCTTCCGTAGTCTACTTGCACAGCGCCGCCACGCGGCAGCGGCGAGCGGCGGCGGAGCGCGCGCTCGACGGCCTGAGGAGAGCGTTCGCCCAGGCACTGAAAAATACAGGAGGCATGGTCGGAGATACCACAGTTTTCAAACAGCCTTGTTGCAGATTGTCTGGACATGCGTGTGCCATCTTAAATTTGTTGTCAAAGTTACACCAAGGTATTTAAACTCCGTGACACGAAGTAGACTGACACCATCATTAGTATATATAAATTAAGAGGCTGTTTCTTATTTGAAAAGGTCATGGCTACAGTCTTTTTGAAAAATAGACATTTGCCAGGTTTCGCTCCAGTTACAATACAATGAAAAACTCTGTTCAGCGCTTCCTGATCTTCAACATTCGAGATGGTGTTATAGATAACGCAGTCATCTGCATACATTCTAAGTTTAATTTGAGTGTCACCGATAATTTCCGCTACGTCATTTATGTAGATAATAAACAAGAGCGGCCCAAGGACCGACCCTTGGGGCCCCCTGATGTGATTTGTACATCAGATGACTTCGCGCGGTTAAACGTAACAAATTGTGTGCGTGACCGCACGTAATCTGTTATCCAGTCAACTAGCTTATTGTCGCCAAAAATGTGCGAAGTTTAACTAAATGTTAGCATGGCAAACGAAGTCAAGGGCCTTAGAACAATCAATAAATGTGGCGTCAATCTGTCCTCGGTCATTCAGGGGAGAAGCAATGTCGTGCGTAAATTCATGCAACTGTGTGACAGTAGAATAGCCAGCTCGAAAGCCGTGCTGTGAACGGGAAAGTATATGTGTGTATTCAGGTATTCTACAATGTATTTATGAATGATATGCTCCAAAAGTTTAGAGCTGGTAGAAAGTAAAGATATGGCCTATAATTTGGTATTATTTGCTCGTTTGCGGACTTAAATACAGGCACGACGTTTGCTAATTTGCATGGCTGTGGAACTGTTGCAGAGCTTATTGATTTTTTAAATATTATAGTTAGATAATTAGCACACCACTCTGAATACCTTTTTAGAAACATATTTGGAATACCATCTGGGCCAGAGCATTTCGTAACATCAGATTTAATATGAGGTTATGTACTCCAGAGGAGCTTACTTCAAGATCAGGAAGAGCAGGCAGCTTGCTGCATGCAGTAACTGAAGGAGTTGATGCCGTTATCAGTAGAAAAAGACATGGTTGATCCCTCCGTCATAGGAATCGGTATAACACGAAAGTGAAACGTGTCTTCACAGTGGTGATTATGTATAGTGATTATGAGAGCTTGTACAATGTCTATTCGTGTTTGGCCGCTATAGCACCGTTTGACGTGGATGCGCCATGTTGACAGCATGTCTCTATCGCGACGAGTAACGCCCATGATCATTAATAAACCGTTGTGGTAGCTGATGTGAACAATATTTGGACACAGCGAATCGTGAATCCCGCGTAAGGATGATATCAACTAGCTCATAATACACTATACCCAGTATGCACTTCTTCAAAGCGTCGTCAATTAAGGAGAGAAACGGCACGGTGTGCGCTTTCTAGTAATGGGTAGCCGACGCCTGTGCTCATGCATACATAACACACACTGCGCTTCAGCAACACGGAAGGTAGGTTCGTAGTCTGAGCCGCAAACGCGTGCGTTCTGCTGGCCTCTGTCTCGCAGCCGCTGCTCTCGCTCCACCAAGGCACGACATTCGCCCGTCGAAATCGCGTACTTTCTGCAACGCATATTGCAGCAGTTTTGTTAGTCGGTGCTCTCGCAATGAAGCAGTCGGCGGCGGAGACATCCTGTTGGTGCACGTCGAAGCTGCACTACTCCGATGAGCCGACGCACGCTAACACGAAGCCAAAGGCAAAGAAGGTAACCAGACGTAACTGCGTCAAGGGTGCCTCGGCGACGCCAGCGCGGCCAGTCTACCTCTCTGGTATCGAGACGCTTTAACCATGACCTCCGATATCGCGTGCAATCTCGGAGTACGCGCTAGTAAGCGTCGATCGTGAAGCATTACTTCTTTTCACATCTCACAGACGGCGGCACCGACCCGCTCCGCCCGCCGCGAAAGAGAATGTGTGAAAGATATAAGGCGCGTTCGCGCCGCGTCTAGCATCTCCCGAGTTAGCTCAGTCGGTAGTGCGTCGGGCGCTTGCCGTCGCGGCCGCAGCGTCGTGGGTTCGATTCCCAGCGTGGTATCTTTTTCTTGGTTTTTTTTCTTTCTCACCCGTTGGCGTCCATTTTATCAACGTCATATCCGTGACGGATGTACTTGGTGGACCCCGGCATAAAACACTTTCGTGTTAAAACAGATTTAAAGTAATATTAAAGGCATTTGCTATAGCTTCTGGATTTTAGCAGGATTGATCATTAACATAAAAGATGAAGGTATACACGATGCAGGACTAATCGATCTCGAGAACCGGATGGAATTTTTTTTTCATAAATGTAGCCAAAGTATTGCAAAAGTAGCAGTTCTTTAGCCTCTTTCATTTTAGCGCCTAATTTACTTTTCAATGTGTTAAATGAAGAAACATTTTCCTCACAGCCGGAATGACGATTCTTACGTAAGCGCTTTACGCGACGAGTAAACTGAATTATATCTCTATTATAACATGGATGTCTTAAGTTCCGTTTAATATATTTTGAGGCGCGTACTTTGATAGGCATTCACGCACAATGTCACAAAACGCAAGAAGCAGCATATCTGCATTGCAAAAATCGCTACAACATATACATTCATCAAAAGATATGGCGAATGTGTCCAATACGGAAGTGTCGTCAGCTTTACAGAAGTTCAAAACAGTTTTGATCTCAGGTCTTTGGGGACACACTAAGTTCAAGGCAACTTCAACAGCTTTATGGTCAGATAACCCTTGGATGACTTCACATTTTACACCGTGCGTTAAGGGTTGCTGGTTTACAAATACAAGGTCCAATATTGCGTCCTCGCGTGTTACAGTATCTACAGGTTGAGTTAACCCAAAGAACCTGCCAGGTCGATCAGGGAAGCGCAAAGCGCCCTATCACGCCCAGTTGGGGTAAGTTCCAGTTAACGTACGGGAGATTGAATTCTCCAGCTAACAATAATTTACAATCGTACAACTTGTTACTGACAAGGTAATCAGTAATAGCAGGAACATCATCGTCGGAGTTCGTAGGGCGATAGAGGACACCAACAACTATTACGATACCTGCAATGTATATTTTGCACCAAATAGTTTCTGTGCCCGGAAGGTCAGGTAATAAAGAAAATTCAAGATTTGATTTAATTAAAACTGCCACACCTCCTCCACGGCCAACATGCCTGTCTTTCCGAAGAAGTGCATAACCAGCAGGCGAAATTTCGCTATCTTAACAGTATAATTTGGCCAAGTCTCAGTAAGGCAAACAATTGATGGGTTGTGGCATTCCACTAAACAGTTCAGAGCTTCAATTTTGTTAGTATACTCCTCACATTTACATGGACAATTATATTCTGATCACAACGTCAATCAGCCTTCGCGAAAACAGAATCGGAGGAAGCTGAGTTCATACCAAGCGCTGCGCAGAAGCCGATTTACAGAGACTGACCTGCTTAAAGTGAAAACGTAGAAACCTTGACAATGGCATTTTTATCAGTGTCCCACACGTAACGAACACCATCAATCGTGAGTGTGTCGTGCTTAAGCACTTTCCCAGCATTCTTGCGCATATTGGGAATTCTGCCACAGCGCTTACGTGCCAATCGAACCGAGCAGAGTAGTCCTCATTTATGTAAATTTTAGTTCCTGTAAGTTTTCGTGCGTTGTTCAAGATAGCAATCTTTGACCTGAAATCCATTAGTTTAATAATTACCGGCCGAGGTTTATTTCCTCTTTCGCTCCAAGCTTGTGGCAACGCTCTATGTCGTACACTTACACCGAGTTTAAGTGATAAACACATCCAATACAGACTCAAGCAGATGGTCAGTCGTCTCGGAAGGTGTCTCACGCAAACCATGAATTATCAAGTGTTTTACGGAGTCTGTTTCTAGCTCATCGTTCTGACGATCAAGCGTGCCAACGTTTTTGAAGCGTACCAACGGTCTGCTCCAGTTCACTTACACGTGGTATAAGTTTGACATAGACGCTGCCATTGTCTCAACATTCATTAGACGACTTTCAAAATGATGCAACTGTTCCAGATAGGCTAGGTAATTCCTGGCTGATGCGGGCTTGCCCAGCCAGTAGTTGCGACAGCATTTCATCAACATTGGGGCCGGGATTGGTCTCTACGTCGCCACAAATAACAATAATGACATTCTTAGGCAATGCACCAGTTGTGTCACAATGGCAATACAGTTCAGAGGGTCCGGTAGCAGCAGCAGACAGCGGTTATCACTTCGGTAGCATTTGTAATGTATGTTACCTGCAAGATGAAGCAGACGTGCTTGAAACGGGAGTTCGCCATGCCGCCACCGGACCCACTGAAGTGATGCTTCCACGTTGCCGCTCTTATATCCTTGGGCATCCGCGCTGCCAGCGCCGCCCCTGTACCATGCTGCCGTGAGCAGTACAGATGGTTGAACGAAAGCACGTCAATAGACGGAAAATCCTTCTCACGATCAGCAGCGCGATTCCTGCCCGCCGAAGATCGGGCACTGCCGCTAGTTCGAGCGCCGCTGCATCGTGATAGGAGCCTGCGCGGTGCGTCGCTTGTAGGATCATGCATCAGAACATCGGGGCAGCTGGCGATAACGGCAATCTGCAAGATGAAGCAGACAAGGTGTGGGTTCGAGCTAGTTGGTACTCCATGATCAACACTTCTTGCGCAAAATTTTCTCAGACAACGGAAGAAACAGACACGGACGGGTGCAAACTTCCAACTGGTTTTATTATAAACAAGTGCATATAGATATACACAATTATGACTATGACAGAACAAAAACACCAATGACACAGGTGTGCAGTGTGTCAGCGCGCATCAGCTACTCACTCCCCCAAATGTAGTGTTCCATCCAAGAAGGCCATTTCCTTCTGTGTCAACGAAACTGCACTCTAAAAACTGAAACTCCTGCAGTGAGAGTTATAGAGCTGTGTACTCCCACAGATCTCATATACTCTCTCTCAGGGAGGCCTCTTACTCTCTTTGGCAGGAGGAGTGAAAAGCCCTTTCACTCCTCCTGGCGAAAGAGAGTAAAGTGCTGTTTCACTCCCGCATCCACGAGAGAGTAAAAGGTTGTTTTACTCTCTTGCCATAAAAGCTGTTCAGAGTTGTTAGTCTTACAACTCTCCAAATATAACGAGCTGTAAAGAAAAGTTCGTGCAGTCTAATATCGTGGCAGTAGCTCAATCGATGAAGTGACGGCGATAGAGTCCTCGTCAACTTATCGCGACGAAAACGACATGCAACAAAGAATCTGCGTTAAATGTACGCGATTATACTCACACGTACGCACACTCTGAGTCAGGTCCTAGTTATTAACTGACTAGAGGCGGCACGCCGCAGCGTACGCAATAAAATGCTGTGGACAGAAAGCACGAGATAAAAAAGAAAAAGGGTGGGGGGACGCTTAGTTTCGCCTTTAAAACGCGACAGCGGTATTCGTACACACGCATGGTCGCGCGCGCGCGCGCGCGCACACACACACACACACACACACACACACACACACACACACACACACACACACACACACACACACACACACTATCGCCTTCTCAATCGCTAGCTTGCCTGCGCTTCTCGATGGAGACGTATACACAGTGCCGCAAGGAAAGCCAAAGTGCAAACGCCCTCTCTCTCTTTGCATCTACCTCGACTTTTCGCTCACGACCAACCAACGCTGCTATTTCGCTCAGAACCAATGACGCCGACGCCGCCGACACCGGAATTTCTGCGAGACGAGCTCTTTGACGCTATCGCCTTCAAAAAAAAAGATATATAAACGCGACTTCCTTCAAGCAGCCGCTAAACGGGAGGGCTGTTACATGAGCTGCCGAGAGAAACACGATAACGCAACCTTACGACGCAGGCACGCAGGCGCGAGCGAGGAAAGACAAAATAAAAATTCGGCAGATCCCACGCACTGTGGGAATCGATGTAATGCGAAGCAGCCAGCAAGGAGCTGCATACATCGCCTTGTTTGTCTGAGCCAAATGAAATCATTCATGCCATGGCATCTAGTCCAACATATATCGCATGTTTGCCATGCACGCATGCATGCACAATCTAGTGTACACCATGCCAATGAAACGCATATTCTGGTATATAAATGCATGACCTGTCGTTTATGTTCATCAGGCACTCGTGTCATGCCATACCAATTTTGGTATATATCACGTTAACAAAACGGCCGGAAGCGCACCATGACAGTGGCATGTAAATCATACCGTACATGACATGCATAACATGATTCGCATGTTAAGACCTCTCATTTATGTTCGTCATACAGTCACATCGCGCATACCAATTTTGGTGTATATCAAAGGAGCCAAATGACCGCGAGTGCACCAGAGTAGAGCATGTAAATCATGCCATACATGACATGAAAAATATTATGGTTTTTCATGTTACCACCTGTCACTAATGTTCATCACAGAGTCACATCGCGCAATACGAGTTTTGGTGTATCAAGCTATCGAAACGGCCGCGAATGCACCATGAGCGTGGCATGTAAGTCATGACATACATGACATGCATGTCATAGTTTTCATGTTACCACCTTATTCATGTTCTTCATACAGTCCTCGCGCAATACCAATTTTGGTGCATATCAATCTAGCGAAACGGCCACGAGTGCGCCATGAGCATGGCATGTAAATCATGACGTACATTTCATGCATGTCATGATTATCATGTTACCACCTTTCATTTACGTTCATACAGTGGCGTCGCGCAATACGAATTTTGGTGCATACCAAGCTAGCGAAACGGCCGGGAATGCACAATGAGCGCGGCATGTAAATCATGACATACATAATCTGCATGTCATGATTTCCATGTTACCACCTCTCATTACGTTCGTCATGCAGTCGTGTCACGCAATACCAATTTTGGTGTGCCAAGCAAGCGAAACGGCACGTGTGCGTCATGAGCATGACATGTAATCATGTCGTGCATGTCATGCATGTCATGATTTTCATGTTACGACGTCTCATTTACCGTCGTCGTACAGTCGCTTCGCGCAATAGCAATTTTGGCGTACATCAAGACCTCCATTTATGTTCGTCATACAGTCACATCGCGCAATACCAATTTTGGTGTATATCAAAGGAGCAAAATGGCCGCGAGTGCACCATGAGTAGAGCATGTAATCATGCCATACATGACATGAATATTTGGTTTTCATGTTACCACCTGTCACTAATGTTCATCCCAGAGTCACATCGCGCAATACGAGTTTTTGGTGTAGCAAGATATCGAAACGCCGCGAATGCACCATGAGCGTGGCATGTAAGTCATGACACATGACATGCATGTCATAGTTTTCATGTTACCACCTGTTATTCATGTTCTTCATACAGTCACTCGCGCAATACCAATTTTGGTGCATATCAATCTAGCGAAACGGCCACGAGTGCGCCATGAGCATGGCATGTAAATCATGACGTAAATTTCATGCATGTCATGATTATCATGTTACCACCTTTCATTTACGTTCGTCATACAGTGGCGTCGCGCAATACGAATTTGGTGTATACCAAGCTAGCGAAACGGCCGGGAATGCACAATGAGCGCGGCATGTAAATCGTGACATACATAACCTGCATGTCATGATTTCCATGTTACCACCTCTCATTTACGTTCGTCATGCAGTCGCGTCACGCAATACCAATTTTGGTGTGCCAAGCAAGCGAAACGGCACGAGTGCGTCTGAGCATGACATGTAATCATGTCGTGCATGTCATGCATGTCATGATTTTCATGTTACGACGTCTCATTTACCGTCGTCGTACAGTCGCTTCGCACAATAGCAATTTTGGCGTACATCGAGCTAGCGAAGTGGCCGCGAATTCATGAGCGTGGCAATTAAATCATGACATACATGACATGCATGTCATGGTTTTCATCTTACCAACTGTCATTCATGTTCTTCATACAGTCACATCGCGCAATACCAATTTTGGTGTATATCAATCTGCTGAAACTGCCGCTAGCGCATCATGAGCGTGGCAAGCAAATCAGGTCGTACATGACTTGCATGTCATGATTTTCATCTTACCACGTGTCAGTTATGTTCGTCATATAGTCGTGTCGTGTAACACCAATTTTGGTGTATATCACGCAAGCGAAACGGACGCGAATGCACCATGACGTGGCATGTAAATCATGACATACATGACATGCATGTCATGGTTTTCATCTTACCAACTGCCATTCATGTTCTTCATACAGTCACATCGCGCAATACCAATTTTGTGCATATCAATCTACTGAAACTGCCGCTAGCGCATCATGAGCGTGGCATGCAAATCAGGTCGTACATGACTTGCATGTCATGATTTTCATGTTACCACGTGTCAGTTATGTTCGTCATATAGTCGTGTCGCGTAACACCAATTTTGGTGTATATCACGCAAGCGAAACGGACGCGAATGCACCATGAGCGTGGCATGTAAATCATGACATACATGTCATGGATGTCATGGTTTTCGTGCTACCACCTGTTATTCATGTTCTTCATAAAGTCACATCGCACAATACCAATTTTGGTGTATATCAATCTAGCGAAACGGCCGCGAGTGCGCCATGAGCGTGGCATGTAAATCATGCCATACATGACATGCATATCATGATTTTCATGTTACCACGTGTCAGTTATGTTCGTCATACAGAAATGTCTCGTCATACCAGTTTTCGTATGTATCCCTTCATTTAAACGGCCGCGAGCGCCCCGAGACCATGTCATGTAAATCATGCTGCACATGACATGCGCGTCATGATTTGCATGTTAGGACCTGTCATTATGTTCGTCATGAACTCTTGTCACGCCGTACCAATTTTGGTATATATGAAATTAACGGAACGGCCGCAAGAGCCCAAAGGCCGCGGAATGTAAATCATGCTGTTCATGATATGCGTGTCATGATTTTCATGATATGACCTGTCATTTAGTTCGTGATAAGGCCATGTTATGACACACCAATTTTGGTATACATCCGATTAACGAAACGGCCAGGGAGCGCAAAGGCCGTGGAATGTAAATCATGCTGTTCATGACATGCGTGTCATGATTTTCATGATATGACCTGTCATTTATGTTCGTGATAAGGCCATGTTATGACACACCAATTTTGGTATACATCCGATTAACGGAACGGCCAGGCCCAAAGGCCGTGGAATGTAAATCATGCTGTTCACGACATGCGTGTCATGATTTTCATGATATGACCTGTCATTTATGTTCGTGATAAGGCCATGTTATGACACACCAATTTTGGTATACATCCGATTAACGGAACGGCCAGGGAGCCCAAATGCCGTGGAATGTAAATCATGCTGTTCCTGACATGCGTGTCATGATTTTCATGATATGACCTGTCATTTATGTTCGTGATAAGGCCATGTTATGACACACCAATTTTGGTATACATCCGATTAACGGAACGGCCAGGAGAGCACAAAGTCGTAGGCGCTAGATAGATAGATAGATAGATAGATAGATAGATAGATAGATAGATAGATAGTAGATAGATAGATAGATAGATAGATAGATTAGATAGATAGATAGATAGATACGCTCAAAGTCGCAGAAGTTCGCTAAGAAATGCTTCGCATTTAAAAAAAAAGACACCCACCACACACACACACACACACACACACACACACACACACGCACACACACGCGCGCGCGCCACCAGGAGAGGAGAAGCGTGCGTGCTCAAGTCGAAGTCTCGCCGTCGCCCGTCGCTGCCTTCGCCATTTTCTCCCGTTGCCCGGTCATCGAAGTTTCCGAATTGCTCAGCTGTGTCGGCTGTGCGTGCCCGTGTCCTGTGTGTGCGCGACTCTGATCTCAACGCTGGACGTGAACGGCATTTAGCGACGGCAGTGCAACATCGCGTACTGTGAGCGTGTTCGTGTTGGTTTCATGATGGTCTGAAGACTCAAGCGTGCTTGCACCTTCGTGTATTCGTGTTCGGCCAGCACCTGGTTAGGCACAGTCGGAAATGCGAACGGTAAGTGGTGCTTCTGTGTTCTCAGTTTCGCGTCGCTCACGTGTGTAGTGCTGCACAGTGTGTCGCGTGGAAAGTACAATAAAAAGCAGAATGGAAAAGCATTACGCGCATACGTGTGATGCCTGATGCGCGTTTAAAAAGCTTTTGTGAAGGCACACGCTTCGCACGGCCAGTCTATCGAAGAGCGGGTACGCCTCAATGAAGACAAATATGGTGCTATACAATTTCTTTGCTTGCCATAAAGCGTGAATGCGGCAGCGTGCTTTCAGAAAATATAAACACGCGAGAGGCGCGGTATCACCTCCGTCATGTGTGCATTAAGGCTAACTTTTGTTTTCAGTTATTCAGTTTTGTAGTGGTCAGCTCGGTTGTACGTGGTTGCGGTGCCGGCTGGCCGACCCGAAGTCGCGGCTTCGATCTCGGCCGCGGCGTAACATTTCGGTTGGAGGCTAAACGCCTGTGTACTCTGCGATGTCAGTGACATTAAAGAAAACAGATGGGCGAAACTTCCGGAGCCCTTCGTTGCGCCCTTCACATTTTTAGAAAACGCCTATTTTCATAATTCATTTTCGGTAAAACACCCCCCTCCATCAGAATTTCGCTCCCCCCCTTCCCCTGTGGCTACGGGCCTGGCGTACGCTATTCCAAATCTCCCTAATATTAGTAAGTGGGAATACTTTTCGATAACATTTTGCATTGCGCACTTTGTTCGTCCCTAAGACAAAAAAAGAAACAGCATACCATATATAGGGTATAACGTCATTAGGTTGGACTAGAAACGAATAAATTATGCTGCAGAGATATGATTATGGCCATATTATGTGAAAGTTGTCTGCTAAGTGCAGCGTTTATGGTGAAGCACGTGCATTTTACGATATTGTCACTTAATTCGTGACAATTTTGTGACATAATTAGTGACATCTTGAACATTCATGAATTTCATGTGGATATTCTCATCGAGTTGACGATGTGCGAGCTGTGCCAGGCTTATTCAGTCACATCAGTGCAAAGTCAGCTCAATGCAATACTGATAGGCAGAGGGACAATAATTAAAAAAATGTGACTCTCATAAGACTATTATGAAGCTTTGAAGCAAGGCTAAGCAGCCATTAAACATTATCACAGTTAAAAAAAACTAATGTTCAGCAAGAACAGAACACCTTTCGTCATTTCTTATGGTTTACTTCTTTAAGTCATATGTAAGCTTCCTACCTTCATGCTTCTTGATGAATGTGAATATTGTGTTTAGTGCAGCACCAGAAGCAGTAGACAATGGCCCGCAGGTCACCAGATGACTCTATCGCAAATTCTCAAAGGATGTGCTGTTGTGCACCTACTCCTTGCTGTATCATGCTTTGTTTTGAGCTCTTTCATTAGCATGATACACGGCAAACAACTTAATTTATCAGAAACTCAAATGCTGTGTTTTTGACGAAATGGTAGGTGTGGAGTGAACTTGAAACCACAAGTATTTGCTTTCTAGTCTCGCACAGGCAGTGAAATTTGTGGTTGGCTGTAGGTTGGCTGTAGGTTATGAATGTTTGTGCAGTTGGCAACACTACACTACTGAACTTGATGTGTATATTTGTAAATGCTGCAAGACTTAAAATGAAGGAAGGAAAGAAAGAAATAGATGGGAAGACAGGCAGGTTAGCCACTTCTCAAACTGGCTGGCCATGCTGTGCAAAGGAAGAGGGTACGAGGAATAAAGGATAATACAAAAGAAACTTTACAGAAAAAGAACAAAGCAGGAAAGAAGAGTATGATGCCTCGTAAAGTCTGTCTCTAAGCTCACTTTTGCGTAAGAAGCACAGCAGCACTTTCAATGCTAACATCAAACGGGAGCAGCAATGAAAAAGCTCTGGAATCTGTTTTCCCTGAGATTAAAAAAAAACGCTTTATCTACACTGCCAGTTTTGTATTATGTACTGAATTAGTTCTTGGTGTTCGAGTGCATTAGGATAATAAATTTAGAGTTAAAAGATTGTTACATGCATGGACGTCTAACTGAATTTATGCCGGTTATCTGAATTAGGTATTGGTGTGCTTTACAGCTGTTTAGTGCAGCATGAAATAGTGAGTCACTGCAAAAAATCTGTACATTTTTTTTTCTTTGCAGATGGTGCTCAAGATGGCACATGCAACGCTATGCAGCTGTGGACACCAGCAGCTTGATAAGAACTCTTGAAGCTCATCTGGATGCTTCACAGAACCTGGGTTGGTAGCAGTAATCTCGTTAGGAGAGAGTGATCAAATAGAATCCATTTCTGAATTGTGCAATGCATACCTGTGTTTAATGAAGCAAGTCATTGATACATTGGAAACATTGAGAGTATCACTATTTTGAGTCCAATGTCATGGTAGCTCTTATCTCAGTCATCCGATACAGTATGCAGAATCTGCACTCTGTCATGCCTATAACACTATATTGAATTTACAGTGGAGTGCCTCGATAATAGACACCTGTATGATGACTGTATTGTGAGGGATTCATAGTGTTCCTGGCGAAATGGTCAGTACTTATATAACGGCAGTGCTAAGAAGACAAGGACAAGAAAGTGCACATCAAGAGCGCTTACTCACAACTGAAAGCTTTATTGCCTAAACTTGAACCTCGCCTATTACCCGCCAACTAGTTCACATTCCCGTTTTGCTTCAAACGGTCAGTATTGTGATGCATTACCTTAACAATGAAGTGGCATATACATCGATATACATTGAAGCTCACTAGCGCATTGTTATTATGGTGTTTAACTTTATTTTTGTGTTTGGTAGTTTCAAAACCGTTCACAATTTGCGACACAAATGTTAGTCCTGTTGTGAGTCACAACAGGACTAACATAGGATGGGCTGCATGCGCCTTGTGATTTAAGTTATCACTGTTAGGAAAATTTTTACATTCATTTCCACTTGATAGTTATATTAATTGCTTGTCTAGTTTGTGTTGGCTAGGGGAGATTTAAGGTAACAGCAAGCAGTAAGCAGCATATAAAATTTTCAGTATGCACGCATTTCATAGTTGGCAGAAGCAGGATGGTGCAGTGCTTACAGGCAGGTGCTATGTGCACAGCTGGTTTAGTCCGAAGTGCTGTGAGAAAGACAACATCTAGATGTTGCTTTGGCATAAACAGAGCTTTATATTTAAATGTAAATTAAAAAATCGAGGCTGTCCACTGTGGCATGCCTCATAAGTACTATATATCTATATTTTGTCCCGTCTAGCCTAGGATTTTAAATAATTTATTTGGGAGACATTGCACTAAGTTTTGAGGATAAATGAATTATTTTTGTATAGGAGTTGCCTCCACAAAACAACAAGCAACACTGCACACTAGCTATTGCACCTTGTTCTTTTGCTAGGTGTATAAAAACATGGCAGCAAAACATGGACAAGCAATTGAGCCTCGTCTTTCTGTATTATAATGCTGCGTCTTTCTAGATATTACAAGAATGAAAGTGTGCTGCACACTCATTGCATATCTCACAAGAAAAATACTTGGCAGCTTCTTAATTTTGTATTTTTCTGTTTTTTCGGAAAAGTCTGCAGTAAGAGAAGACAAGTGGGTATTTTGTATGGATGCAGAAAGCTTAAGACTTCTTTGCTTGATATCTTTTTCAGGAAGACTGAACACTTTTGGCAAAGCAGCAACAGTTCTGGCCCACCTGTTTGTCTACAAGACGGTCTCTTCTGTGAACACTCCTGTGCCTTACAGTATACTATACTGATGATCTTGTACATCTCTGAGTATTTAGGATTGTCAGCACTTGGACTGCTGCACTGTGGTTATGCACGGTGCTGATTCCAAACTTTCCAATACCAGTGTGCATTTGAAAATTTTACATGGCTTGAAAAGATGCTGAATGTAAACTCATTTAATTTACTAAGCATGGTTCTTTACTGTTTACAGCCATTATTTATTCCCTGTTCAATTTTTATTCAACCTCATGGCATGTCCAGTCCTTGGCTCTAATGTGCCAAGCCACCACCAGTATTGATGGGCAATTTTTTATTCAAAGCATGTTATTGCCTAACTCCGAGGTAACTTTCCTGTCACGGTATTCGCGGATTCATTTTCAATGTGGCACTTCTGCATGAGCCATAAATTGAGCTGTTGAGGGTGACGAGGAACCAATTTTCCGGTCGCATTTCATGGCACTAGCTGGCATGTAAATATTGTAACCATTGGTCTACTATTTATGCATAATAATGCAGGTGAATAGGGTTGCGAAATAATGCCATGTTCCCAAGCTTAACTTTATAAATTTACATTATTTCTTAAAAATATGTGAATAAAGGCGACGTGTTTACAAACCTTGGCAGATGGATCTATGGTCGACACCACAGGTCTTTATACAAAACATTGAACTGCACAATCATGCGTAACATGTTTTCATGCCTGAGGGCAAACTAATGCTATATATAAGAAAAATGGTACACCACCATGCCTAAGTGTTGCAAGCCTTTATTACTTATCGAGTTGCCTTCATGTGTAAGCAGACACCAAGTTCTCTGTGCATCAGAGGCATAGGCAGAAATTTTTTTCGGGGGGGGGGTCGTCTCCTTGATTTGAAGTGGAGCCGGGCAGGCAGATGTGTTCAGTTGTCATTTTGGGCTCTGTATGCCATAGCAAAAAAAAATTTCGAGGGGGGGGGGGGCGAGGGATGCCCGGTGTGCCCCCCTGGCTACGCCACTGCTGTGCATGCCATCTCTTTGGATTGTACTTGCATACTGGCATTTCGAAGTGTATGTGGTCTTGCTTTGTGATGAATTTTTACTGCTGTGAATTAGTGCTCAGGTTGCATTGTGTATGTTGTTTCATGTGTTCAATAATGAGCATAGGTTCTGTGGTAGATGAAAATGTATAATTTACATTGACATTGTGAATGTTATTGTTTTGATTCTAATAAAGTGCTACAACCAGCATTATTGTATCATTTGAAGTTTTAAGAATTTGTAATGCATTCAAACAAAAAGTCCTTGTACATGTAAAAGAAATTGTTCAGGCTCTGATATATAGGTCGTGGTTCTCAGCCATGGATGTTTTGGAGACCCCTTGTGGACTGGTGGAAGTGATGAGGGACCCCTTGCAGTGAGAAGTAAGGAGGGGGGGGGGGGGGGAGGGCTTATAAATTAGCACAACATGCAGCGTGAAACAGGTGCCTTGCGTTTCTCCGTGGCAAAGAATGGTCAAACTAAAGTGCCACGCCATTCAATCTCAACAGCTTGTCACTAAGTTGTGCGATCTGCCGCCACATTTCAGCTGTTTCTCGCTACGCTTTCTCTTCAAATATGCAAGCCTGGAAAAGCACATGTGGTAGAAAATTGCAGTAAAAGCTTTACAGCCATCTCATGGAAAGCATAAGTCAGCTCCGCCGCAATGCATAATCGTTATGCGGTGAAGCAAAACAAAAATAGTGGGGGCCGCTGTCATTGCCATACTGTTTCTTCAAAAAGGCGTATTTTCTTTTTTGTTCGAAGATGCGTTTCGCGGACCCCCAGAAATGGCTTCGCTGACCCCCCCCCCTCCCCTTCTTGAGAACCACTGCATGCTAGAGATAATGCTTGTGTTACCAGATGGGTTTAACCGATGATTCTTGCAAAACATCGTGCAAATAAGCGACAGGCAGTAAACGGAAAACAGATCAACTGTGATCGAACATTGATGGGCTGATCATTTATCAATGGTCGCATAATTTGTAGATTTGGAATCAACTACAGGTACACGAGGTAGTAGGAGTGCACATGGCACCCACTTTTTTCAGTTTTTATTTATCTGCGGCACTTCGTGCTATGTGTAATCCTGAATCACGAAAAAGTCAAGTTGTGTCCTGCCGTGACAAAATATCCTAATTAAAATGACACCTTATTTTCTGAAGAACAGCGGTTTCACTGAGGCATACAATAATGCCTTTTTTTTTTTAATAGGTACTGCACAATCTCTTCAGGAGTAGTGCCAACTACACGCGGACGTTCGCAATACAGAGGCGCAACAGTATTATCTTTTCTATTTTAAGGGAGACATGTTACTCGCGAATTAATGGACATCGTGCTTAACCTTGGTGGACGCCTTCGACATACATTTGAACGACGGCGTGATACGGAAGAGTAAGGGTACTTAGTAAAAGGTAGCTTGTCTCCGAGTATAAAAGCAAATAAATACTGACTATGACTAATTCAGAAGCGCTGTATGTCGTGCTTCAGCGCGCGTAAGTGCTCATCACGCAAATATTCGTCTAACTGCTCAGAGGTGCCGCTGACCCTGCGTGCAGATCGCAACAGCACCTACACGCGCAATAAATGCACATGCTTGTATAGGTGCACGCTAAAATACCCTTGGAACTCTGACATCGACGTATGTAACAAAAATATGCGACATATGATGGTCTTCGAACAGCTGAGAACGCACTGCCGACACTTGCAGCTCGCGGCAACCAAAACTGCTCCAACAGCACACGCTCGTAGAATACACATACGTGAGTTTCGCTATCTAAAGGTACTTTTCACGCCGGTATTGGGCAAATTTTTGGGCGAGCGAGACATCCACGATGTATGGTGAACACACAAAAAACACACGTTTATCATTTCTCTTGCGGCACGACAAACGACGAACAGAAGTCGGAGCTGAAGGTGCTAACGGTGGCCTTCGTGAGTTCATGGCGCCGCGCTAACTATTTACTAACCTAATCCACGCGCAAACACACGCCGATGATGCAAAAAAAGAAGTAGCAAGCTCCGCCCTCTCGTTGCAAACCACTTGGTAAATATATAAGGCCGTGAAAAGTCAACGAAGCACGCGGTGGCTCTGTGGCGTAGTAGTTAGAGTGTCTGCTTACGGTGCTTGTGGTCATGAGTTCGATTCCTGTGTCGTGTGCGATTTGTATGTGTTGTCATATGTGCGTGTTTACATTGATGTCCATTTTCTAATTACCCCTAGAGATAAGCATTACAGAAATTATTCCGTGAAACGCTGTTCGAGTGCCAAAATTTTTCTTTTCGCAGCCGCTTTGTGTGCCGTAGCTGCCGCCACGTCAAGTCGCGCCAGCTATGGAGGATAAAACAACTAACCGATACATAATGTATGACCTTCGAGATTCCGGGATTGTCGCTCGCTAAGCCTACATCGTTGATTATTTGAGTATGGCTCTCGAAAACGGTGCCGAATCGACACGAATACCTTGCTGTCGAAGCTTCAGGACGTGAACCTAAAGCAAATAAAAGCATCCGTTCGGAGATAACGAGCGACAGAGCGCGCGACGACCACTTGATAGATTCGAGGTGGACGGCAATCGCTTTCAGCGGCGCGGCCATGTTTACCGGGCGTGCGTATGCGCAGTTCACACCCGGTATTCTGGTGCAAAGCATTTTGCGTATACCGGTGTGCCGGACAGACTAAAATCCTCTAATGTATGCGTATTCGGTTGCGAGCGCTCTACGTGTTTTGGTTGCGTGAATGTGTGCGCGTATGAATGTGCCATTTTCTGTGCTCGATTAATTTTATTTCAATGCTGTTTCAACGTGATAGCTTTACTCCCTCGGAGGAGTGCTTTTCACTCTATCGCAGACGGAGTACTGTACTCCATGAGGAGGCGTTGGATCACTCCCTGTCTAGAGGGAGTTGTTTTCACCCCGGAAAAGGGAGTGCCCAGCGGGACAAGCCAAAACTCTCACAAAGGGAGTGCCCGACGCCCTTTCTTCTAAGAGTGTGACGTCATGCTCACGCAGTTACTGCCCTCCCGTTGCATTTTTGCTGCCTCCACAATCTCTCGCATGCGCTGATCCCCGTCATGAAAAACAGCAGTACACTGTTGATATAACGGTTTGCACCCACACTCGTAGCAATGAATGGCCACATTTCCATCCCTGCCCCCTTCCACCCTGTTCGCATGCTCACGCAGGCAGTGGTTTAGGCACCGACCTGTTTGCCCAATGTAGTGTCGTCCACACGATAGTGGCAACTTGTACACGACTTCCTTCGGCCAGTCAACATACTTGTTTCGGTGTTTTACGCCGCATTTTTTGTTTTTGGGTATAAACGGGCTTGCGGCGGTGCATAGTTTTCGACACTTTTTCAGGCGCAGACATGACCACCTGTACGCCGGCTTTTGCACCAATCTTTTTGAGATTATGCGAGATGCCGTGCTAGTAAGGAATGACCGCCATCTTTCCAAGCCGCGTGGTCTCCTGATTGTCACCCTGATTGTCTTTAGGTGAAGCAGCCGCAGCTTTCTTCTGCGTCCTCCGAATAGCATCAGCCACAGCGACAATCATATCCTGCGGGTAACCGGCTGACGTCAGGCGGGACACCTGCGCGTTGAAGCTTCGGTCCATGCTGTGCTTGCACGTCTTACTGACCGCATTGTTCAGACAGGAGCTGAATATGGCTCTCTTCACCAATTTGGTGTGGGCGGACCTACAGGGCAGCAATGGCTTCTGGCTACGCGGTTCGTACATCCAACACACGTGAGCTCTTGAAAATGTGAGGCAGATGTCTAAAAACTTGAGACTGCTCTGATGGGGCAACTCGTGCGTGACCACTAGGGGTGTTAAGCATTTTTCAAATATTGCCAACGTCTGAGCCACATCACAGGAAAAAACATCATCAGCACTGTTTAGCAAAACTAAAAAATCGTCAACATACCGGAATACCTTTACCACGCTTGGGCCTTGTAACTTGCCAACGAGAATGCTGTCCAAATGTGCCATGACAACGTTGCTCAGTATAGGCGCAACGCAGGAACCTATGCATATTCCTGTCTTCTGTATGTACAGACTACACACTGCACACCTGTGCCATTGGTGTTTTTGTTTTATCATAGTCATATTTGTGCATATATATATATGTCACTTGTTGATAATAAAATCAGTTGGAAGTTTGCGCCCGTCCGTGTCTGTTTCGTCCGTTGTCTGAGAAAATTTTGCGCCAGAAGTGTTGATCATGAAACAGGCGTGCTTGAAACGGGAGTTCGCCATGCCGCCACCGGACCCACTGAAGTGATGGTTGCACGTTGCCGCTCTTATATGCTTGGGCATCCTCGCTGCCAGCGCCGCCGCTGTACCATGCCGTGAGCAGTACAGATGGTTGAACGAAAGCACGTCAATAGACTGAAAATCCTTCCCACGATCAGCAGCAACGCATTCCTGCCCCGCCGAAGATCGGGCACTGCCGCCAGTTCGAGCGCCGCTGCATCGTGGTAGGAGCCCGCGCGGTGCGTCGCTTGTAGGATCATGCATCACAACATCGGGGCAGCCGGCGATAACGGCAATCTGCAAGATGAAGCAGACGTGCTTGAAACGGGAGTTCGCCATGCCGCCACCGGACCCACTCTGTACCATTAAGTCATTAAGCTCAGAGATGTCTGATGTCTGTTTTCACACTCCTGTGAATATAGCTCATGCTTTGCACGACCTGTCAATTGACGTATCAGTGCGCCCTGAAAAAGTCGTTTGCACGATATAATTTTCTTGCTTGCGATGAAGCATGAATGACAAGGAGTGCTTTCACTGAATATAAACTAGAGCAGAAGCCCACGGTTATCACATTGGCGTGTGATGAAACGTGCATAAAGGCCAACTTTGTGGTCTATTTATTCTGTTCTTAAACTTACTTCATTTGTTTGTTTTGACCCTTCGTCTCGGTATCGATTTGTGCGCATTGACATGTGACATAACCCTGCGCTATCATTTTGCAGCGTCTACCTTGAGTAGAGTGAACTACCCTTGACATCCTTCTGCCGCCATGCAACTGCGAAAACCCACCGAAGCAGAGATCATCAGCAAGTGAGAAGGCTTTTCGACAACAACTTTGCATTGCGCACACGGTCCGTCTCCTGAAATACCACATCATGTTACATAAGCCCCGTACCGTGATACATATACATCCAGGTACAGTGAAATAGCATATCAAGGTTTATTAATATCATTAGCTTGGATTAATTAAGCTAGAAAGAATCAATCATGTTAAAGCGATATAATGACGGCCATAGCATGTGAAATACATCTGCTAAGTGACAGTGTGTATTATGAAGCACATGCATTTTATGGTATTGAATGAATGAATGAATTAATTAATTATTAATGAAGGAATGAATGAATGAATGTTAACTCTAGCAAAATAAAAGAAGCGGGCCTTCAGCGAAAAGCTACAATGGTAGCTTGAGATGCACGAGTCCGAAAAGAGCAAAAAAAAAGAAAACGAGAAACAGGGAGAGCAGCGGAAACATGTGCACATTCAAGGGAAAAACACACACGCGAATTGCAAACTGACAAAATTAAAAAGGGTGAACATTTGCGCTAGTGAAAATAATTAAAGCCGGAGAAAAGTGAAAACAGAACACAATGAACGGCCGTACAACCGTATGGAAGGAGTGAACTTCATTAGTCACATATCACCAGTGGAAGTTGCCAAGGTTACAGTGTATATTCTTAGCCATTAGGAGATGTGCACTGGAACCAAAGGCGTTTATCTGATATGACGCCTTTATCGTAGGAGTACATGTGTAGTGTTTATTAATTTCTTGTAATATTAGATAGCCAGCTCCACAACCACAATTGACGTTGCACCGGTATTACACCTGCATTGGCTGTTTTAGATGCGAATTATCCTATGGCGGAGTTCAATCCGGTGGTGGTGGTGGTGGTGGTGTGCGGCGTGACCACCCTTACTGCGCATGCGCATACCCTCTCCACTCACCCTCTCCCCTACCACTCTCCCATCACCCTCTCCACTTTCCCTCTCCCCTCCTCCTTTCCACTCTTTCTCTGAAACGCGGGCTATACTCGCGGACAACTTTTCGTGGCATTGAAGCGAAGGCTACAGAGCCACAATGCACGTATCCTGCCGCTAATGAATATAGTCCCACAATTGCGTCCGTATTTTCTGCGTGAGATATATAAAATACTCCTACATTTTCTACATGTAGCTTTTTGAGGCGGAACGCAGCGCACACACGCGAGATATTTGCATTTCTTTTACTTTATACGTTGTCAGTTTGCGTTTTTGCGTGCGTGAAAATGTCGCGCCTTTTACCCGTATCTTAGACGCTAAGCAGCGTTTGCGTCGAAATGCAACGCTACCCATCATTTTCCACGGCGTTACAAGACGCGCGCGAAACCGGACTACTTCGCGTAGCAGTACATGTGCAAACGCTCCGCCCCCGTAGCTTTCCCTTCATTGCCAAGAAAAGTTGGCCGTGAGTATAGACATGCCGAAATTCTTTCCTGTGCAACGCCACGATGAGTACCAGCGCAGGCGCGTCCCCTCCCCCTCTCTCTCCTCTCCTACGCTGCCCCCCTCTCGTACGCCTGCCGACCGCGTTCCCCGCTCGCCCTGTGAGAATCAACAGCCAGGCTAGAGGGAACACAAGACGCGCGTAGCGTTCCTCTTCGCGTTCCACGACGCGAGGTCGGTAGCATGCCCAACGAACGCCAACGGAACGCGATCGTGCAAGTGCTCCGGCTTCGCATCGCCTCATGGTCACCTTTAGCGGGAGATGGTGTAATTTTTCGAAACCAGTTTATAGACCAGGTGTTGCTGTGTGGTGGAATACCTGATCGGCACACAGTATGCTTACGTTCGATTGCTGCTCGGATCCTTATTGTTATTATTTCTATTTATCGGGTCAACGCTGCCGATGTCAGTTTTAAATTACGAATGTGTATTCTCACCGTTCCTTGTAGATATAAACTGTCAATAACCTGTAGCGCATGCCTGTATGCCACGGCCCGAGGTAAAAAGGGTATGTGCAACACGTGTCTGGAGGAAAGGGTTTGACGACGTGCGCGACAGGATTTACGTTATTCATGTCATGACCCGACAGTCATATTCGTCGAATCCTCTTACTCTCCCATGCCAATTTCGGTCTACATCAAGTTAAAAGGACTGACATCCAATTTTACGGCACCTAATTTCTTTAGCGCAACGGAAGGCTAACTGGTCAGAACGTCTATTCACGGAATGGTAAAGTGGAAAACGCCGTGAAAGATTTTTAATCAAAATTTTTCTCTCTGCGGCGAATATGAAGTCTTATACACAATTGACAACACATGCTGCAAAGAGTGAGCGCGAGAGCGGCTTGTTTTGGAGCGAGGCGGATTAGTGCGCATGCGTGCACATGCGTGCACACCGCGCGCACGCGCCGCGTCTCGACATGCGCCACTGGCGGCCGCGAAGGCAGCGCCGCTTCTCACCGTGCAACTCCTTTTACCTCGTAGGCAGCACAGAACAGAGCGGGGATAGATAATAATATTGAAATAAAGCGGTTCAGCCGACGCTTTGTTACGCCAAAGGCAAGATGGCGCCGACGAAGAAGACGCCCGAGCCAATGACTGATGATGGTTATCTACAGATGAGGAAGATGAAGTCCAATTAATGCCGTTTTGGCGCTATATATTACAAAGAAAAGCTAAGCTGGGGGAAAAGCAAAGCTAAGCTTGTGCTAAGCTGGGGATAATTTTAACCATAGACGCTATTCTCACCTTCGGTGCTTCGGATTTGGGCGTCAGCCACAGGAATGTTTTTGATGCTGTAAATGCTTTCCTTCAGGAAACAAAAGGAATGTGTTTTTAAGTTCTTAATTGTAAACCTGTTCTGATAATCGCAATGAATCAATAAGAAAAAAAATCAATAAAAAAAGAAGACGTTCGGTACACAATAATTTCATTATTCTAATTTCTAGTTAGGATGAGAAGTCTGGGATGAATGTAGAAATAATTATTGCACTAGTTCTTTTTTATGCTTGCTTGTCTTTTGTGTTAACTTAGTAGTTTTAAATCTTCATATCTACAATTCTTGGCCAATCTCCCAGTGTGGGTATGAGCCATGTGTAGAGGCACATCAACATCATCATCATTATCAGCCTACACTAATTTACCCCGTTGACGAAAGCGGCCAGCCGGGACGCGAATTACATTGTGGACCGCAGATGAAAGGGTTTGAGACGCGAAACGTGCACAACCTCTGTGCCGTGCAGCGTTGGTCAGTGGAGGCATGAACAGGTGTCACAGGTAGTTCACCGGTGAGGTCTGGTCTATAACTGTGTAGGGGCAAATATACCGAGACTCACGCTTTTCGCATAAGCCAGGTGTCCGCGCTGGCGTCCATAGGAGTACAGCGTCGCCAGGGCGATAGAAAACATCGCGGTGAGTGGCATCGTAGCGATTTTTGCAATCTTCTTCGCTAGCTTCGGTGTTTATATGGACGCGACGACGGCATTGGGCAACCCAGCACAGAAACTGGTCGCAAATGAATGGTGAAGAGTTGACGGCTCCAGAGAAGAAACGTCGAGTGATGAGGTTGGCTGGCGGCCGTATACTAAGAAAAACGGAGAGTAGCCTGTGGTCCGTTGAACAGACGTATTATACGCAAATGTTACAAATGGGAGAACCGAATCCCAGTTACGATGGTCAGGTTGGATATACATGGACAACATGTCGCACAGCGTGCGATGAAATCTCTCCGTCAAACCGTTCGTTTGTGGGTGGTAGCTAGACGTTGTCTTGTGTATTGTGTTTGACGTTTGGAGAACTTCACTGAGCGTGCTTGAGAGAAACGCCTTGGCTCAGTCGCTCAAAAGAACGTGAGGTGCTCCGTGCCGTAGGTTGATAGCTTTCAAGAAGAAGGTTGCTACTTCGGAAGCAGTTCCTGAAGTGATCGAAGCGTCTCAGCGTACCGGGTCAAGTGATCAACAGCGGTGACGATCCATCTCTTGCCGTCTGGGGTAGTTGGGAGGTGCCCGAATAGGTCAATTCCGACGACAGAGAACGGCTGCGCTGGGCAAGGAAGTGGTTGTAGGGTCCCGACTGGGACAGTAGTAGGCCGCTTGCGGTGTTGGCAAAGCGCGCACGAGGCAATATATTTAGCTACGCTCGTGTAAAGACCTGGCCAGAAGAACCGGCTGCGGATGCGCTCGTGGGTTTTGTGGTAGCCAAAGTGGCCTGACGTTGGGTCGTCGTGTGAAGCCCGCAGAACTTCACCGCGAAGAGCCCGCGGTACGGCGGAGGCCCATCGATGGCCTTCAGGGTGAAAAATGTACCGATAGAGTACGTCGTCTTCAAACTTGAATAGTTTGAGCTGTTTCTGTAGCCTAGCATTAGGAGAAGACGAAGCACCACTTAGGCGACTGATGATGTCACAGCAATAAGAATCGGCACTCTGGTGAGTGGAAAGCACTGAAGGGCGATTGGCTGAAGGCAGGGAAGAAATGGATGTAATCGGCGATGCGTCCTCAGTGCGGCAGATTTGACAAGGTGACGTGACGTGCTGCGATGTTGGCGGCAATGGACATCGTGATAGATCATCGGCATCTTGATGCTTCTTTCCAGTCTTGTAAATGACGTCAAAGTCATATGCTTGTAAAAAGATAATCCAGCGGCCAAGGCTTCCCGACAAGTTTTTGATTGTCGACAGCCAGCATAGCGCATGGTGGTCTGTCACAACAGTGAAATGTCGACCGTGGGGGTACGGACGAAATTTTGGATGGACCAGACAACAGCCAAGCACTCTTGTTCGGTTATCGAGTACTTTTTCTCTGCAGAGGTGAGAGTGCGGCTGGTATACGCGACAACTTTCTCGCGAAATTCACGGTCGCACTGTAGCAGTACGGCACCAATTCCCTCCCCACTAGTGCCAGTGTGTAGTACCGTAGGTGCCTTGTCATTGAAATAACAAAGAACCGGTGGGGATATCAGTGCGCGCTTGAGTTCTTGGAATGCGGCTTCGCACTGATGCTTCTAATCAAAGGGAGCGGTACTAGCAAGGAGCTTGTGGAGAAGCGAGGCAATGGTGGCAAAGTTCCGGATGAAGCGTCGAAAGTATGATGCGAGCCCGAGGAAGCTGCGCAGTTCTTTTGCACGAAATGGGCGCGGGAATTAGAGCGCTGCGGAAATTTTGTCCGGATCGGGCTGTATTCCATCTATGATAACGAGATGTCCGAGAACTTTGGTCGTTGTGCTACCGAAGTGGCATTTCTTTGTATTTAGTTGAAGGCCAGCATTGGAGAGGCATGTGAGCACTTCGTCGAGGCGTTGCAGATGGTCATCGAAAGTGGAGGAAAACACGACGATATCGTCCAAATAGCATAACAAGTTTTCCACTTGAGGCCGCGAAGAACAGTGTCGGTCATCCTTTCAAATGTGGCGGGGGCACTACATAGGCCGAAGGGCATTACGTTAAACTCGTAAAGACAGTCCGGCGTAGAAAAAACGGTCTTTTCTTTGTCCACTTCGTCCATTGGAATTTGCCAATATCCGGAACGAAGGTCAAGGGTGGAGAAGTACTGCGCGCCTTGCAAAGAGTCAAGTGCATCATCTATACGAGGCATCGGATATACATCCTTGCGGGTGATCTTGTTGAGCGCGCGGTAATCAACAGAAAATCGTACCGATCCATCCTTCTTTTGTACCAATACAACGGGTGATGACCAAGAACTGGAAGAGGGTCGTATGATGTTTCTTTTGAGCATGTCGGCCACGTTCTCCTCGATGATTTTGCGTTCGGCCAAGGAGACTCGATAGGGACGACGGCGTACAATATTCTGACCATCAGTGTTGATACGATGAGACGCAAGTGTGGGTCTGTCCGAGTGACGAAGCATTGGCGTCGAAGGAGGCCTGATGTGTTGCTAGCAATTTCAGCAACGCCTCACGCTGAGGAGCGGGAGGGTCGGGATTTATCCCGGAAGCAAAGGTGGATGAAGAAATAGGCTTGTCCTGTTGAGGATCAGCTTGCAAGGCGTCAAGAGGGACCAAAGGTACCGGTTCTGTATCCACATAACAGGTCACCGCAGAACCTTAAGGTAGGAGAATAGTCTCAGTGGTGGTGTTCAGGCCGACAATTACCGCAGCACTTTATTTGAATAGCACCAGGCTGGATGGGAACACAATGCCACGAGCTAGACAGCAGCCGTAAGGGGTGATAAACACGTAACCATTGGCAATATGCGTCGAAGTGATCGAGATCAGTTGCTCCTGACCCGGAGGCAGTACGGAATCGGCAGCTGTGGAAAAACGCAGTCGTGTCTCATTGATACGCTCGCTGCAATGATCGGTCTCGGTCATCTGAAGTGCACGTTGGCGGCAAGAAATTAACGCAGACGCTGACGAGAGAAAGTCCCAGCCTAAAATGAGTTCATGAGCACAGGAAATTACGACTGCGAAAGTGATGTGATGACGGATACCGTCAATAAAGACGCGTGCTGTACATTGAGCTAATGGTCGAATGATTGCTCCATTGGCCCCAATCAATGATGATCCAAGGTAGGGCGTCTTCACTTTCCGCAAACGAGAACACAAGTCCGCACACATAACAGAAATCGTTGCTCCCGTGTCTATCAAAGCCCACACACGCACACCTTGCACAATCACCAAGAACATGTTTGACGGTCGTTCAGGAGGACTTGAAGCACTTCGCGGCGATGCAGTTTTCCCTCCAAAAACTGCACTGTTTAGTTTTCCGATCGCTGGACGCTGAGAGACAGGCCGAAGCGGCGAAACAGCTAGAGCGCCGGAGTGGCGATGGGGAACGTCGTCCGGATGTACGTGTAGTGATGGTCGTCTTCGAAAAGTCGGCCGGCGATGGCGATCGGCAAGTAACAACATTGTCTGCATAACGGTGGTAAAATCGAGATGGCTCGTCACGTTCCAAAGCAGCATAACCACGACGTTCGTCCTGCTGGCGGCGTCGACAAACCCGGGAGATGTGTCCCCGAATGCCGCAGTAATAGCAGATAGGCCGTGGGGCACGCCAGGTTTAATGGTATGGCGGGTTCGGTGCTCGGGCAACAAGAGGTGCTAGATGGTCGTGAACAGGCACAGGCGGTGTGGCTGGAGGCGGTGAAGGTTGCATTGCAGCGATGTGTGCGTACGAAGCCGGTTGGGGCAAGGTGGAGCGGTGGGATGGTGGGCGCTCTGAAAGGCTGTCATTTCCAATTTGATAAAAAAAATTCGGCAGGTCCCACGTACCGGGGGAATCGATAATATGCGAAGCATGCGCGGGGTGGTGACTGTGGCGTAATTTTTCGCAATGAGCGAAACGT